>NC_056743.1:246174081-246176581 GCF_019279795.1 Protopterus annectens
AAGGCCAAATACACCACCAAACATATTTGTCACAGGTGACTCCATAGTCAGACACACTGACGTCCCACTCACCAGGCTGAACAAGGAGAAGGTCACGGTAAGCTGCCTATCGGGCGCTAGAATCCGCCACATAACACAAGCACTCGGGTCACTCCACGGCAAGTACAAGTATGACACAGTCATCGTCCATGCTGGTGCGAACGACCTGAGACGTACCGCCCTGGACTACATGAAAAGAGACAGAGAGGAGCTCTCTGATTATGTAGCCCAGGCAGGTATGACCCTGACCCTGAGCAGTATCCTTCCTTCACCATGAATGATGCCACAATTTAGTGACAAGATGATCAGCTTTAACAATTGGCTTAATTTCTGGTGTCATTCAAAGGGGATCCAGTGTCTGTCTGCTTGGGATGACATGCTTGACAAGCCACGCTGCTTCGCAAGGGACGGCTTGCACCTGTCACCCCTGGGATTCTGGATATTGGCTAAGGCTCTTGCCACCCCCATAGTGCCTTTTTTAGGCAAGGCTCAAATTCTAAACCTACCATCCTAGAAAACAAAAACGGGAAGAAACTAAGGGTAATGCTGCTGAATGCCAGAAGTCTAAATCTCAAAATGCACGCACTCGAGGCCCTTCTCAGTATGGAGAACATCAATGTCTGTGCTGTGACTGAAACCTGGTTCATATATATATATACAGATATATATATATATATATATATATATATATATACAGATATATATATATATATATATATATATATATATATATATATATAGATATATATATATAGATATATATATATATATATATATATAGATATATATAGATATAGATATATATAGATATATATATATATTAACACAAAATCCTCTTATTAAACAACTACATATATATATATATATATATATATATATATATATATATATATATATAGATATAGATATAGATATAGATATATATAGATATATATATATATATATTAACACAAAATCCTCTTATTAAACTACTACATGATCATTCCAACCCTATCTTTCATCTGATTACCAGTCTTTTATCAGGTGACATCCATCCCAACCCAGGCCCTACCCCACCTCCACACACAAACCTACATTACTTACTGCTATAAACTCCCAAAGCATAGTTAACAAAGTCGCAACCCTCCATGCCTGGCTCACTTAATAAACCTGACATCCTAGCTATCTCAGAAACATGGCTAAAACCCTCTATAAAAGACTCTGAAATAGTTCCAGCTAACTACTCTATTCTTAGAAAAGACAGATCTCACAAGAAAGGAGGTGGAGTAGCCCTCCTATATACATCTTCCTTACTAATTACTCCCTACAACAAACCTATCCCACAATTTAACAATGCTGAATTACTCATAACTCTCCTACAAGTCAACAAACATAAAAACATATGTGTGGTATCTCTTTACATCCCCCCAGGAGAAAATATCTCCACACTTGAAGATATCCTCTCCTGGCTCTCTAACAACATCAGCAATGAAACCATCATCTTAGGAGATGTAAATATTAACTGGGCCTCCATCCAGTCACCAACTACCCCCTTAACATCAACCTATATAATTTCTCCCAGCTTATCAACTCTGTTACACACCCATCAAAAAAACTCTCCAGTGGCAGCATTCTAGATTGGATTCTAGTGTCACATCCCCACAATTTCTCAGACAGTGGTACTCTTCCTGACCCTTTAGGCGATCACATGCCTACCTTCACTCACCGACTTCCCTGTATCATACACCATAACCACAATTACATTACTACCCGTAACCACAAAAACTTTAACAAAACAAACTTTTTAAATTATCTAAAAGCAGTAAACTGGAACAATCTACGGACACTAGCCTTAGATGATGCAGTTGCTCACTTCAACTCAACATTCTTAGAAATACTAGACTCCCAAGCTCCCCTGCAGACAAAGAGAATAAAAAATAACTCTGCCCCCTGGCTTACCAAAAACACACTATCTACCATGCGCCTCAGAGACAAAGCCTGGGGACTATATCAGAAAAACAAAACACCTGAACACCATATTGAGTACAAATCACTCTGAAATAAAGTAAAAGTTTATTATCTCTGATAGACAAAAATACTTTTTTGCACTCCAAAACAATAATAAAACTAATCCTCAAAAGTTTTGGAAAGGAATTTCTACCCTCCTCAATCCCAGTAAACCACACACCCCTACCCCAGACCCAAATGTTCCTGATTTAGACTTAGCTACTCAACTCAACTCCTTTTTCATTGAATCTATTAGCAAGCTGACTTCCTCCTTCCTTAGTCCCACCTCACCATCAAACTCACCCCCACCCTCTCCTGCAAACTCTCCACCTTTCACTATCACTCCTCCCTCCTTACCATCTACTCACAATCAATCCTCCAATTCTTCTCCTACCCCAACTCCTTCATCATCCTTACCTTCCTCCAACTCTCTTTCTCCACAATCAGCTCTATTTTCACTAAAACCAATACCCAC
>NC_056743.1:246189081-246231581 GCF_019279795.1 Protopterus annectens
GCAGTACATGCACTGACTATAATTTACAAACAAGTACTGCAGGAAAGACTACAATGCTGCGATACTGACAGTACAAACACATTTTACCTTTAAAGTCAGTATTCCTTTACCTTGTGGCTATGTCGACGGAATCCACATCATTACCATAGATGAGAGGGTTAAACTCTGTTGAAGGTGTGGATGCGGGATCATCCCTGGGCCTCCCCTGGGGCAGTGGCATGTCTTGGCCTTCGTGGAACTTCTCCAGGTTAAGAATGGGTTGCGTATTAAGGCTCATGCTAGCCAGTGCCTAAAATGGTAGTGTAGAAGACAAAAGTTAACAAAAATTGTACTTAACAGCTGTTTATATTACAGTACTATCTAAATGGAGATGGATTCCTGTTTTGACTTTTTAATGACAAACATACCACAAATACAAACAGAACAGTTGAAGCAAAGTGCAACTTTCCAGGTGTGCCTTACCATGCAGTGAGCTGATAATCAGAACACACAGACCTAGAAGACTGCATCACTAACCACATTCACTCAGAGCAAGGTGATTCATAGGTTCACAGGTAGGTACTAGGCTATTGGCCCTAGGGCCTATATAAGCCTAGCCAAAAAAGTACCCAGGCTTTTGCCACCCAAGAAAATTAGGAGAGGGTCACGGAAAATCAAACTGCCTCATCACTATCAAGGAACAAATAACAGTAAAGATAAAAATAGGGAATGGCTGCAACCTTATGACCTGGATTTGAATATCATCACCTTCAATTTGCATGCTTTATGGAAAAATCTAAATCCAGAATTGTTTAGTGCTAATTTACCTCCACTGCACAGTGGCACAGCCGGTAGTATTGTCACCTCACAGCACGAGGTTCTCCAGTTCAATTCTCAGTTGGGGGTGCCTTCTGTGTGAAGTCTGCATATCTTTCCTGTGTTTTTGCAGATTTTCTCCAGATGTACTGGTTTCTTCCCACATTCCAAACACATGCAGTAGGGGGAATGGACACACTAAATTGGCTAGAAGTGTACCTGTGGGGCAAATGTGTGTATGCTACAGAAGAACTGCTGTGGCAGGGCTAGCCAGCAAGCAATGTGAACACTGGCTCTAGATGATTATCACTGTTGATGTGACACACCAACCCCATGTGTAAAACTGGGGGAAAATGGGTTTTGAATGTATGAATGGATGGTATAAAGATGGAAATATTTATGCCTGCTTAACAAAAGTGATAACATGAAAGCTGTCCAAGAACATATAGTTATTTATGAGCAGGACAATGTTCAGGAAGAAAAACTATTGCAATGTTTCAAACTAAGCTATACTAAACTAAAATGTGCTATATGTAGCTAAGAAAATGTAAAGTATATTCCCTATAGTTACATGATGGTTAAAATGCTAACAATATAACATGTTGTTTAAAAAGAAAAGCTGTAAACATGGTGTTCCCACAATCACTACCTCCATTATCATGCAGCTGAACAAACGTTACCTAAATCTACTCTCGAGACATGTCCTGAAAATGGACTACAATCTAATGGGTCTCACCTGGTTAAACAATAAGGAACAGACTAAAATAAAAAATGGCCCATGCAGAATGTCAGAAATGCAGAAGAATGATGCACAGAAAAGGAGGCACTGGTAGAGTGAGGCAAACGGGACAATCGCAGTGGGCACAGAGTTAAGAGGCACAACTGGCAGATGTCGACTGTTCTTCAGTGTATTAGGAGCATTCAGGTATAAATGTCAGTACTGCATTTACAGTCACAACTGAAGTGCTTTAACCAAATATCTGTGGCATAAACTGCAGCACCTACTTGCTACAAATGCAGCAAGTAGTTTGCTACCTATTTTCTTGGTGTGTATCTGTGTTCCTTAAGTCCAAAGGGAGGACCTTTTCGTATGACAGGATGCACAAGATCAGGGGATGGCACTAGTTACCAGAATAGCTAGCTACACCTCTGGAGAGAAAACCCAGAAGAGTTGATTGTACTCCACACAATAAAATAAACCTACCATGGGATTATGACTTGTCAATCAACTCTCAGCCTTGAGAGTCTGCCATCAAAAATGCAGACTGCAAAAGACATCATTGTGGAAAATGCACTTATGGGATACAAAAAATGGGGAACTATGTCAACTGCACAAGGGAAATGAATAGGTCAACAGGGGTATATGAGCATGATGGCCAATATTCATGAATCCCATGCATATATTTAGTCAATGTATAACATTCATGTATTTAATTTATCAAGTCTTTAACTTAGTAACATCCTGTTTGAGGGGTGAAAGGGAAACTCTGGTACTTTGCAGTGATACGCTCCAAGCCACCAAGCCATGGAGGTATGATGGATAGAGGCTACAGGAGTTAAAGCTGATTACTACCTTAGATACATACATGTACACACACATATATATATATATATATATATATATATATATATATATCTATTCCTCCCATGCTACAAAAACATGCATCTGACGCATTTCTCCCTGGGTATCCCCTGAAAATTGGCTTTGTTCCAACTCGGACTTCTTTCCCAGTAAACAAATGTTATATATGTCACTTATTGCTGTGCTGGCACTGCTCGTCTTTGAAAGCTGCAATTTCCGAAACAGTAATTGAAACTGGTCAGTTATGATCAGTGTTCTACCCAATAAACAAATGTACAAGATAAAATAAAAGCATCTTTATTAAATCAGTTAAAAAGCTGGAGCTCTTTTACGAATATATTTCCAAATCCCTCACAAAACAAATTCAGCATTTTTTCCTGCTTTTATACAACCTTCACTTTGCTCATCATTAATGCTTCTTAATGTTTGTTCTTACTAAAACACTGGCTAAAACATCTTCCATGTCAGGTTTCTGAGCTTCTTAATCTATGACTGACTAATTCTGTACTCTCTAGAAATATCATTAAATTTTTGAGATTTACAAAGCTTTCCTAAATTTACATTTTTCAAATTCTTTCCATCGTTCTTCAATTTGGGAGAAATTCTGAGTGCAAATCTGATTATGGATTGGGCTCTACTAATGAAACATGTATTAACTGCCAGTTCTCTTTGTAAACTCATTTACATGCAATTTATGCTTATTCACAATTCTTATATTACCCAACCATGTTAGCTACATAGCACACTGCTGAAAATGTTGTGCTCATCTATATCATGATTCAGATAAAATGCATCTCTTTGGGAACTGCAAACTTGTTAAGCTATTTGAAATTTTATGAATGACAAAAACTAAATCACTTATTACATACAAATATTAACTACATTCAGATTAATCTTCAATAGTACAAATTTCTTCTGGAAGCATATGGGTACCCAACTTTTGAAGAAAATAGATTTCCTTCTGATTTTGGTGCTTAACACAAAACATTATAACTTCCTCCTGGTGCAATTTACAAGAAATTGTTGTCAACTACTATCGGAGTTAATCTAAACATTCATAAAAAAGTTAAAACTTAACAGTTAAATTGTTTAAAGTCTAGAAAGAATTTTGGTCAGTACTGTTATTAATACAATCCTGACTGCAAGTTACTTTTTTCTCTATTTTTAATGACATTTACCAAAGTCTACAAGTTAATGGAAGCCTTCTTTAAATAAAAAAAAATTTATATCACTCATACATTTAAATGTCTTTACTCATGTTTTAAGAAACGCATGTTGACATTCTATTAAGATGTTTTCACACAGCTGTGTTAAGCTATGATTTTATTCTTCATCAGAACAAAAAAAAAAGCAAAAATTCTAGAAATCAGGCACACTGACTTTACAGCCCACCTCCCTCCTCTCATCTACCTTGCAACTCCACTTTCACAAATATTTAGAAAACAGTTGTTTCAAGTTAAAGCAATGACTCATGCTGCTACAATGTTATCATACCAGACACCACTTTATTTTCTTCTTTCTCCAATACACTTGATCATCAAACCTCCCCAATACTAAGCTATCTCATTTACCCCTCCCCCAACAAGTGGGAGCCCTACAGTTCATTTGTTTTTTTCTGAAGTGAACGCCAAGGACTAGCAGAGGTGCCGTCATCTATAGATATCAGGGTTATCTGCTTTGCCTCAAGTTCATCAATACAAATGTCCACCAATGCTGAAGGGGGTCATTGAGAGACGCATCTTGGGGTTTTGTCAGCAAATTCCACAAGTGACATAACCTCTCAGATGGCCATGTCTCCCATGCAAGCAAAGGGCCTCTAAGTGATCCCCATTCTCCACCTGGGCTTATAAATATTGCACTCTAGACAAGCACAGCAGTTCCCAACTTGGGGGGAGGGGCAGGCCCTGTCTTAATTACTCCTATTCCTACCCCTCAACAGCTCTTCTAGCACTGGGGCAACCACTTGAACCCATGACATTTATGTTGTAGACAGGGTTTTTATTTTTCTGTGTCAGGAAGCTGTCAGATACCGCATTCATTATGAGAGTAGGTGAGGACCAGAATTTCCTCCTAGCCTACCCAATGCTTATTGGAAACCTGCATGTTCTACTTATCTAGAAGCTAAACCCCCTATCCTAGTCCTCATATGGGATGCCTTGTAGATGTACCATGTCATCATTACAGGGGCACTACCCATGTGTTTTTAAGCTCTAGTTGTATGCAAGATTCTGCAATTTTCTCAAAGTCTGTTAAAGTGCTTGGTTTACCTTGAACATACAATGCTTAACTTGTAATAGGCCTCTGGTCTTTCCCTTCCATAACCCACTGACAGAATTACTCAAGAGTGCTGGGTTCAAACATGTAAACAATGTTTACATCCGAACTGGCAGTATCTTCAAGTGGCCTGAAATTTGGTGCATTTCTACTCTTTTGTATGCTTAGCTTTGCTCATCTGCAGTGTATTGGAATCTCTCTTCATTGACCAATGAATACATTTTCCATCACACTTGATCAGAAAAATACCTTGTGCACTTTAATGGTTGAAAGCTGACCGTAAGGATTAGTCCATACAATTTGCTAACAAATGAGTAAATAAAAATAAAACCCTAAACTCTTCCAATCTCCATGAAAAGATTTTTTTGTCATTAATGACAGCACTTCACAAAATGCCTAAACAGTCTTGCTAATGAAACTATGGCCTAACTGTAGACCCACTCTGATGACACAAAACACACTAAAATATCCAATTTGACATGAATTCTTCAGTGTACACTAACATATAAAGGGTTCAGAGTTCATACTCTTTGGGCCACAGGAAAACAGGAGGTGACTCAATATTGAAGAGTTTAAAGAGGAGTACTTGTACTAATTAAGAAGTTTAAATTTGGCTCCCAGGCATTCTGTTTTATGGATCGACATTTAGATTACTGAGGCCAAGGAGTTCAACAATGAAAGCCACAGTACTTGGACTGGTCTACTGGATAAAAAAGAAATCTAAATTTTCCAAAATTCTCTGCTAAGGACAGAAAATGTATGGGAACTTGTTCCTAGTCTACCTCCATCAGCGTATGTATGTATGCATGCCTACATTCATATATAAATTACACACCCACACTAACAATTTATTTACCTCCCATAATGCAGGATCTTTATTATCCGTAGTCAGTCTATTTTAAATGCTGAGAATGATCACAGTTAGGTGAACATGACTTAGAAAATTATTTGAAGTGCTCGAACTCCTTCTGTACTTCCCATCATGTATGTCCTTTGTTTTGTCAGATCATGTTTGTTGCCTAAACCCTAGAGAATGAACCAAGGAGGAGTTAGAGAATCAACGGGAAAGGACAGGTTTCAAAAGTAGGTCGAGTAAGTCCATTCAGATAAAAAGTGTGACAATTTGGAAGGGATGGGTGTGGGGGGGGGGGGCATTGAAGTGAATGGACCACAGATATAGATCCTGCATTATGCTAGTTACATAATGTGCGTCTTGCATCATTCCATCTATCCACTTCAAATTTAGGGACAGGCTCACAAGCTACCTGTCTTCCTGGGTGGAATCTTGGCAGGATACCCTTGTGGGTGGAAGCTCCAAAGCAGGATGTATATCTGGAAATACTGAGTTTATAATGTTTACATAAAGTGTTCAATGCAGTTGCTGTTGCAGAAATATCAATTCTAGAATTCCTGAAGAAGGCTATAGAAGTTACTGTGAAACTTTTTTTTTTTTCTCAAAAAATTTTTTTATTAATTATATGAATAGCAAGACAATTAAAAGATTATACATAACAAGAAGGCATAAATGAACATATAACAATTCATCTAGCGATAACAACCTTCATGAGATTTTGATAAGTTATTTAGAAATAAAACATACACCATATGTACACTATATACAAGTTAGGCAACCTGAGAGAAAAAAAAAAAAAAATATTTAACATTAACTATTTAATATGTTTAGAACCTTTTCTAACACAACCTTTCTAATAGCTTTTTTTTTGGACTTCCACCTAAGTATCTTTGAGCATCAATAAATTTAAAAGCCATTTTCTGGAAAGTAACCCATTTTAATTTAGAACGATCAATCCAATTTTGTATTATATAAATTTTTAGTAATGAGCAAATAAAAATGATAACATGAATATCAACTTTTGAAAGATGAATCAATGGAATATGTAGAATAGCAAATTCCCACGTCAACGTGGATTTTTGATATCCCATTTTCTGCAGTCTGACTTTCAAAGATGTCCACAATCTGTGAGAAAAATGACAATACCATAGAATATGAAGGAGGTCTGCTTGGGGATGAGAACAGCATGAACACGAAGAAGACTTATTTGGGTTAAATTTGTTTAATTTGATTGGGGTAAAGTAGGCATCATTATTAATCATCAATTCTGTGTATGCTAATTTTTTAAAAGGGATAAATTCCTTAGTGTGTCTAATAGTCAGGACTTTCTGAGATTCTGACAATTGGAAATTATAATTCAACCAAACATTAGATAAAAGACAGTTGTGGTCCATCATTAAAGAATTAATTAATTTATATGAGTTTGAGAGCATTTTATCAGATGATGAAAGTATTTTGATAATCGTGTTAAGGTTTTTCAATTGTGAGTCTATGGGGACCAGAGATACAAATTTGTTTTTAATTATTGCTCTTAGTTGTGTAAGAATTGGTGAGTAATTCCAGTTTACTTTCAATAACTTACGCCAGTCAGATAAAGGCAAGTCAAGATATTTCAAAACATCTCCTACTTTTAGATTTTTAATTAAAGGATAGTTTGTTAAGTTCAAAAGTTTATTGTCCAATAATATATTTGGGTTTAGATGAATTGGCTGAACATGGTGCGAGATCTTTTCCAGTTTACACATTTTGAGTAAGGTTTGGAAATCTCTAATCTTTTGTTTAAATACTGTAGATATATTTTTAATAAATAAACTATCCAGAGAGATAAAGGGAATAGCTTCAGAATTTAAATTATTAGAAATGACATAATTATACCATAATTTTATCCATAAAGAGTGATTTGGATAAGAAGTGTTATTGAATTTAGAGATAGTAAGAAGTTTATTGGATGAGACAATCAAATAATAGAGATAAAGATTAGGTAAACCCAAACCTCCCTTGTCCTTCGAAAATGCCAATCTAGAATAGGAAATTCTAACAGATTTAGGGAACCATATGAATTTTGCCAAAGCTTTATTTATAGACTCAAAAAAATTTTTTGAAATTATCTGATCAGATGATGAGAATTGGTAAAGAAATTTAGGCAGAATATTCATTTTAATAATGGCCACCCTTGAAAGAAATGAAAGGTTTAGATGCTTCCATCTGTCCATATCGGACAATATAGAGTTCCATAATTTATTAATATTATTTTGAAAGGAAGATTTATTATTGTGTTCTAAATTGATTCCTAAATATTTTATATTATAAGTAAACTGAAAATGATCGTCTGGAAACAAAAAAGATTTGTGTGCTAAATGATTTAAGGGAAAAATATGAGTTTTTGTAGAATTTAAAAGATAGTTGGAAACCAAAGAAAAATAATCAATAGAATTCATTATTTTTCTGTAATCAGATAATAGAGTTTGAAAGTAGATTACTAAATCATCCGCAAAAGCAGAGAAATGAATATTAGTATTAAGAATTCTATGAATGTTATGAAAAGTATTTTGAGTAATAAACAATAGCAAAGGTTCTAAGTAAATGTTGAAAAGAAAAGGGGACAATGGACAACCCTGTCTTGTTCCTTTAGTGATCTTTATCAGAGCAGAAAATTGACCATTAATGTATAGTCTAGTAAACATATTCTTGTATAAAACTTTTAAAAAATTTATAAAGAATAAGGGAATATTAAAACATAACATAGTTTGAAATAGAAAGTTCCAACATACTCTGTCAAAGGCATTTGATGCATCTATAATCAAAGCATATATAGGGTTTGGATTTTTCTTAATGAGATGAAGTATAGTCTCTAAAGATAGAGTATTATCCCAAGCATGTCTCTGAGACATAAAACCTGATTGATCTGACGAGATAATTGAGGGTAAAATCCGTTTCAATCTGTTAGCCAGAATAGATGACAGAATCTTAATATCCACGTTAATTAAAGAAATGGGTCTATAATTTACTGGGTCAGATTTATCTTTATTATTTTTAGAATTAGAATGGTTTTGATGTGTTCCAATGAATATCTGAGATATCATTAACTCTTATATGATTGTAAACTTTAAATAGAAAGGGAAGAACTACCAATTTGAAAGTTTTGAAAAATTCTGGAGTAAAACCATCAGGTCCCGGAGATTTACCCAATTTAAGATTATCTATTGAATCCGAGATTTCTTGTACCGATATAGGGGTAGAAAGTAGTTTTGGCTGATTATCATTAAGTTTAGGGAACTGCAAAGAGTCTAAAAAGAGTTTTGAGTGATTATCTTTAACAGAATTAGAAGAACCTGAATATAACTCAGTGTAGAGAGAGGTGAAAAGTTGAATAATCTCTTCATCAGTATTATATAATCTGTTATTATAAGATAAAGATGTAATATTTGGATTTCTGAAGTTAACTTTAATAATTCTCGCTAACAATTTAGATGGAACCTGGGCCCACTCTGAATATGAAGCAAGTAGCTTTTGTTCAGCTAAGGAGAGGTTATTTTGGTGAAGCAGAATTAAATCTTTCTGACAATCAAAAATTTGTTTTTCTAAAGTAGCATCATAGTTCAGACTAAGATGATTTTCCAACGAAGAAATTCTTGATTTTAAGAATTCCTCTTTCTTAAAGTATTGTTTTTGAAAAAGCAGCTTTACTAATAAATAAACCTCTTAATCTTGCTTTACATGCAGCCCATTGTATGTCATAAGGAATGTCTGATGATTCAAGACTATTCACCATTTCATTTAGGATTTCTGAAGCTTGTTTGCAAATATCTTCATTTGACAATAAGTTATTATTTAAGGTCCACTTATTAAACATAGTTTTATTTTTGATATTGGGTTTTATGTTCAATTTTAGTGAAATTCTTGAGTGATCCGAAAAGAATCTGGGTTCTGTAGTAAAGTCCACAATATATTTTGAAATATAATCTGAAATTAGAAAGAAGTCTAATCTGGACCACGAATGATAGCACTTAGAATAATAAGTATATATATCATTCTTGTTTATATTTTTAACAGTGCGGAGGGATCTATTAAATTATATTCTGTCATCAAATCATTTATAGCCAGAGTAGATTGAAGATTATAGGTGACAGTGGAGCGAACGATCAATTACAGGGTTTATAACTGCATTCCAGTCACCACCCACTATAATATGATGATCCTTATAGGATGCAAGAATATTGTAAATTTTAAAATGAACAAATGTTGTGAATTACATGGGCCATATAGATTTAAAATTAATAAGGGTTTGTCCAAACCAGCAATAGAAGCGGTAAATAAGCACCACCTCCCTCATCATCAAATTTCTCATCAATAATATTCCCAATGAATTTTTGTTTAATGATTATAGCTACACCTCTGGAGTTAGATGAGTCACCTGAAGCTATAATCTTTTGATCCATTTTTAACTCTTTATTCCAATCAATACGTGAAATATGGGTCTCTTGAATAAAACAAATGTTAGCCTGTGATTTAAAGATCATATGAAATAATAGTGACTTTTTCGCTTTATCTTGAATGCCTCTAACATTCCAAGAATCTAAAATTATGTCAACAGGCATATTCTACAAGTATAATCATTATTGATGCTATAAAAGTGAACTCAAGGTGCAAATCCAACACAACATTAAAAGAAGAAAAAAAATAAAAGAAAAAACAGTCTTAAGTATTCAAGCAAGTCATCAAATAACATTTGTTGAAAAAAAAAGAAAAAAGTTTTTTTAAGAACCATGAAATGTATAATAACCTTTATCCTAACCCTAGTGCCTACCCACCAATCCCCCTGTGATAAAGGAAGAGCGGAAGAACATGAAAAAAACATTGTAATTATAGATAATAATAACCTCAAGTTAGAATACAAATTACTCAAAGGAAGCCTAACATAACATAAAGTCCGAGTAATACTACTAAAATATATACAAAATTAACTAATTTCAAGACGTCCAACATGCTTAATCCCTACTTCTAATACTAATCTAAAGCTCCTATCCTTAAATTGAAATTTATAGTGATTAAATGTATTTCCTCAAGTATTTCAAGAGAAAGAGAAACAAGTAAATAATAAATAAATCACACTCTGCTTAACTAGAACACTCTATCATAAGAAGTAATACAATTAAAACTGAAAGATATGTAAGATAACATATATAAGTATAACAAAACCAACTGGTAACATTATAATATAAGTAAATAAGCATAGCATTACTGAACTAAAGATAATAGTCATGCACTATCTACTGAACCTTCTTTAGTACTTTAGTGATAATTTCATTAATCAACATGACCATTAGTATGATAAAAGCACTAATACCTGTAGAATGAGTATTTAGTTATAGTTCAAATAAAGCAAAAACAACTACCAAGCAACCATATCTCAAAATGAAAAACAATTCAGTCTGGAGATGCATCTATTAACTAGATAATAATAGTACAGGAACTATTCAAAATGAAATATTATAAGCTGTAAGGTTTTAACACTAGTTAATATACATGAATAAAGTATAATTATATTATTAAATAGTAACTTAAACAGCATCATATATATTGGACTGAATGTACAACAATGTGCATACATATAATTTTAAATCTACTTTTGAATATTTTACTAAGGACTCTGTTAGGTTATATAGCCATACTATTCTTCTAAGCTATAGATGTAACATAGCAAAACAGCATGAAAAGACAAGGCTTTTAAAGTAAACATTTTGAAAATCTAATTAAAACAGAAACAAGCAAGCTAAATGCAGTAAATCTAAGGGCTTAAATATATACATGTAGATTCAGCTAATCATATTAAAGATAGTTATTTCAAACCTTTCAAATAAGTAAAGGCTTTCTTAAACATAAACTACTAATCATAAATATCACATCCAGCCTCTGAGAAGAGAGAGAGCAGAGAATAGAAAGAACATGAAACTTTCATATGAACAGGTATACTTTGTAACATTTGTCAAATTAAACACTTCAGTACAATATAAAATATTGTATGAAAAAATATTCTGAATAGGAAAATATGTTCATTTCTTTACACATCCTTTAGAATTTTAATATATAAAACTAACCTGTTCATTTGTTTCCAGAAACATTTTCACTCTGCTTTATGAAAGTAGCAGCTTGCTTTGAAGTCATGCAGACACACTAAAAGTCACTGAATATATTATGTGACATGAATCTGTTTAAATTTAAAAAGCAACCTTCATTTATGAAGAGAAAACACTTTAAATAATAGCCAGATCTATTAAAAAGTTAGTGCTATTGAATACTTGTTGAAAACAAGCAGACTTGTGTATTTGAAACCGTCCTTCTTTCCTCACAAATGATGACATCACCATCCATCTCAGAGAGACTGTAGTGTGCATGTTCATGCAGAGCATCAGCTGGAACTCTGAGGGGAAGATTTTCTTGCTAGAATGTTGAGATGGAATGTTTTTCCCTCCAAAAATCATTTAGCTTACACAGAAGGCTGTAACTCCAAAGCTTGTAGTAAAATTAACATATTATCTATTTACACAGCAAGCATATGTGAGAGAAAGAGAAAAAGTAAATACAGGAATTTAAATGCTTCTATTAATCCACACAAATCTAACAAGCATATATCCTGTCACTGCACACTGTCACACCAAATCCATCATGTGTAAATTACATGACAAGTTCTTAAGGTAATATAATTATGTCACACCAGAATTACAAATCATGTAACACAAATACTGTCAGATTAAAGAAAAGAAAAGATCAAACCTTATTGTAGTTCTTTAACAGTAGAATATTAAGATACAGTGTCAGGAAGCTTTTTAAATGTTTTAAGAAAAATGTCTTTTGCATCTTTAGGATCTGAACATACAAATCTTTTGTCATTAGCTGTGAAAGACAAGGTATTAGGATATGCCATTCGAAATCTAATCCCTCTTTTTATCAAGTCAGCACACTAGGGGGCTAGTTTTTGTCTATTTAATTTGATCTGTGCAGGAAGATCTTGGGAAAATGATAGTTTGTGAGACTTCCATATGAATTGTTTCTTTGTTTTAGCAGTTTCTAGGATCTGGAAAGTGTCTTGAAAGTTTAGTAACTTAGTATAAATTAACCTTGGTGTGGAAGAATCTTGCTTTATGCAGTGCTCTGTGTGCTCTCTCTACAATTATAGATTTTGAAGAAGCTTCACAATTTAACAGTGTTTCAAAGATATTTTTAGTCACAGATAACAAGTTTTTTATTGTCATAAGATTCAGGTAAACCACGAATAATGATGTTATTTATTCGACTCCTGGCTTCCAGATCCAATATTTTAGCTTGTAAATCTGAAACAGTTTTATCTCTAGATTTAAAGTCACTTTCCAATAAGTCTGTTTTAACCTCCAAAGCTAAGATTTTATTTTCAATAGTAACAATACTATCGTTTATTTGCTTTAAAGATTTACTAAAGTCTGTAAACTGTTCTGAAAAGTTTTGTATAGCACTTTGGATTGGTTTTAATGCTATTTTTAGTTCTTCTAAAAGGAAATTTGAGCCATTTAAATCTTTATTACTTACATTAAAAGTTTCTGTAGGTTGTC
Source organism: Protopterus annectens (assembly GCF_019279795.1). Classification (NCBI taxonomy): domain Eukaryota; kingdom Metazoa; phylum Chordata; order Ceratodontiformes; family Protopteridae; genus Protopterus; species Protopterus annectens. The sequence continues at coordinate 246,202,172 of NC_056743.1, forward strand.
TAGATGATTTCAGTCTTTTGAACCTGAATCTTTTCAGGAGAGAGCATTGAAGTATATTTGGCCTTTGTAGGCTGAGTCTCCATGGAGTCAGATTTTGTAGCCATGCCCAGAAATGGAATGCAGTTAACAGGATACCAGGAACCAGGAACAGACTGGAGCAGTAGGAGTCCCAGCAGCAGAGAGACCAAGAATGTTCTGAGGTAAAATAAATCCCAGGATAATAATTCCAGAAGAAAAAATAATCCAAATGCGTAGAAAAAGATTTATAAAATCTTTTAGTATAAAAATTTGAGGAAAAAGGTTGATGTAAAGTTGTAAAAAAAAAAGTTAAATAGCTGTGAGGAGCTCAGAGAGTAAGGACTAGACTAGTCGGCAGCCATCTTGGAATCCAAGTTACTGTGAAACTAGTGGAATGAATCTGGTTTTGATAATAAGATTTTAGTTCTGGAGTGATAAATTAATGTTATACAATCTGAAACCAGGTGAACAAGATTATTTTACAGATTTTGATTGACAGCTTAGAGGTGCATAACACACAAAGTTAAGTGTCCTTTCTGATAGCTTTGGTCCAGTGTATGTAGAAACAAATGTCTGACAATTTCGAAGGTGTGAAGCAAATATGCCTCCTTGCTGGGAGTAGCTAGTGAAAAATACAAGAATGGTTTGGTTAAGTGAGAACTCTGAGGCAGCCTTAAGTATGAAAGATGGATTTATTTTGAGTGATGCTCTCTCCTTGTGAAAGATCACATATGGAGATGAGGAGTACAGGGCATGCAATCTCAGAATTCCTTTCAACAGAAATGACAGGTACCACAAACAATGTTTTCCATGAGAGAAACTTCAGGTTGGCAGAAGCAAGCTCCAAAGGGGAGTGCACTAAAGCCTTTAGCACTATGTTGAGGTCCAACAGGGGGCATGTCATCGTTAATTGGGGGGGGGGGCACAGATGAGATAAAGTTTATTTAAAAAAAAATATGCAGATCATCTCAGCTTGCAGAGAAGAATATGGAAAACCTCTGTAAAAACTTGATAGTGTAACTAACAGGAACTTAATGATACAGTAAGTTGATCCACAGTTAAACATGGATGATAGGACATGTAGACTCATGGGGATAGAAGCAAAGAAAGGATCTAGGCCCTGAAGAGAAATCCAAATATAAAACAACTTCCATTTGCACTTGTAGATTTATATTCCTTCTGTGAAGCTGACAAAACCTGGACAACTTTGCGATCAGGCTGGGTCCACTGCTATCACTGTTGCTAGAGAAACCATGTGGCTAGTCTGAGGGAGCAAATCTCAGATGGAAGCTTGCTGCCTGGGTGGGACAAAAGATCAGGCTATAGATAGATCCAGAACCAGGGCTGTATATTATGGTGAGTCTGTAGCAAAGGGAACCAAATTTGTCTAGGCCAAAATTAAGTTACAAGGATAAATGAAGCCTTGCGCAGGGACTTTCTAGAAAAATTTCATAATGGAGTCCATGTTGGCTATTGACAGACGACAGTATTCCCCTGGGACTGTATTCATCCCTTCAGAGGGTGGAAGCAGATGCTGAATTTGGTGTTGGCAGGGAATGCAAACAGTCTGCAGCAAAGCTAAGCTTAAGCAGAAAAATAGTGTGTGTGTGTGTGTGTGTGTGTGTGTGTGTGTGTGTGTGTGTGTATGCACTACTGGTGATCTGAGGGACCACTTGAGAGGCACCAAATACATATTACTACAAGAAAGCCTTGCAAAGGCATCACCCACTGCCACACTTTCTTGGGTTCCTGATACACAGGGTAAGACATGGTCCCTTCCTGCTTGTTGATACACCAGACTACTACATCATACCATGAGATAGGAAGTCCTGCAAATGCCTTCATCTCCAGAATATTTATTTGAAGACTGGCCTTTAGGTCAGACCATGTGTCCTAGACCATTCCCCTAAAGAAATGACCCACAGCCACCATAAGATGAGGCGTCTGTGTGTCATTCTGGTCCTGAGTATTAGTAGTAGTAACAAGTGTCTTCCCACTGGAGATGCAGAAGCCCGTTATCAACCAAATTACATGCTTCCTGCTGATCAATAGAGACAAACTGGGGTGTTGATGATGATGTCCACCACCTGGGACCACTGTATACAGTGTCCACTGATGAACTTTCCTGTGGAAACACATGCGGTACTAGAAGTACAGGTGTTGCCACAGGCACCACGACTTCAAAAATGAGATTGGTAGGACATAAGTCATTGGTAGGATACATGTCAATACTGTGATTCTTAATGAAGAAAGCCTTTCTTCTAGCAGTCTGACAATGCATGGTCTTGTAAGCAAACAGCTTTTAATCATATGCCTAAGGAAAGACACAAGTGAAGTTAGTTAACTCTGTGTGCAAGAATGGACTTCCTTTATTGCAGATGCTAGGAGCCAATTGAATAGGTATGTGAATATGTAGATTTCTTGAGTTCTAGGCACTCCAGGTTGTGGATGTCCTAAGGTGGATTGGTACAGCCACTGTAGCCACATTTTTTGAAGCTCTTATCCATTCTAAGAGCACTGACAACTAATAAAACACAATGGCAATATTTAGCAAAAGACTAATCTAGAAAGGATTGCAAATAAAAAAAAGAAGTTATGACTTACCATAATGTTCTGTGTTGTTGATCTTCATCCATTCATCACTGATGGGAATCTTTTCCGTTCTCGGAATCGTGCCGGCCATATATCAAGCTCACGCCAGCCAAAAACTCCCAAGCTAAGCTTTTACTCATGATACTCTTCTCCCTGCTACCTCAGACTGAGTTTGCCCTTTTATAAGTAAAGCAGAGGCAGTTTCTGCACAAGTGCCCTAAGACAGTACTTGGACCCAAAGTATCCCCCAGGAGCCTTTGGAGGGGGATGGAAGGTGGGACGTGATGAATAGACTAAGATCAACAACACAGATGGAACGTTATAGCAAGAAATAACTTCTTTATCTGATGTTGTTAATCTTCATCCTATACATCACTGATGGGACAGAGTCCCCAGCTACCTTTGTTCCCTGGGTGGCCCTCATGGAAGAATATTCCTGAGCATCATAGAGCCGAAGGACGCTCTACCCCTGGAGACCAGATCCAGTTTGTAATGAGTAATAAAGGTTCGAGGAGAAGCCCATGTTGCTGCCACACAAATGTCGTCCATAGATGCTCTAGAATAAAAGGCTACAGATGTTGCCATTGACCTGGTAGAGTGGGCTCTGATTTTCTGTGGTATAGGCTTTTTCTCACGATGATAAATGTAAAGTGTGCAATCTCTAAGCCATTTAGATAAGGTCACTTTAGAAACAGAATTTCTCATTTTAGGGCCAGAAAAGGAAATGAATAGTTGTTCTGATTTACACATTGTCTTAGTCCTGTCCAGGTAAAATCTCAATTGTCTATGTAAATTCAAATAACGCAAACAGTATTCCCCTTTGTTAGTAAAATTCAGGAAAAATACTGGGAGGTCAATAGTTTGATGGAGAAATCCGAAACGACTTTGGGGAGAAAGGTAGGGTTTGACAGGAGTGATGCTCTGTCCTTATGAAAGATGAGATAGGGCTGATCAATGCATACAGCGTGGAGCTCTGTAATACATCTAAGCTGATGTGATGGCAACTAGAAAAACTGACTTCCATGATAAGAATTTGATGTCACATTTTACTGCAGGCTCGAAGGGGGGTTGAGTCAAAGACTGAAGAACTAAAGTGAGGTTTCCATGGTTCAATGGGTTGTTTCACAGGAGATCTGATGCGAGAGACTCTCTTCAGAAAGGTTTTACATAAACAGTGAGTAATCAGGGGAGAGTTTCCAAAACCGTTATGAAAGTTTGAAATAGCAGTTAGATGAACTCTTATGTTAGGGGCTGCAACTCCATTTTTGAAAAAAATTTGATAAATAGTGAAGGACTACAGTAACTGGAACCGAAAAAGGATCTAGATTTCTTTTCTTAGATCAAACAGAGAATCTCTTCCATTTGTCTAGATAGAGTTTTCTGGTGGATGGCTTGCGGGAGGCCAGAACAATATCACGTACTGGAGAAGAAAGGTTGTCCTGTCTGGTGATTAATCTAAGTGGAGAAACCAAGCTGTCCGCTTCAGACTGGTGAGGTTTGGATGACTCAACCTCCAGGTGTGAGAAATCAGGTCTGAAGATGGAGCCAGAATCCATGGTTGGTATAACAGGTGAGGCCAGAGGAAGGGTAACCATACTTGTTGAGGCAAATAAGGGGCTATGAGGATCACTTTGCTTTGCAACTGAAGTGCTTTCTTCAAAAATTGGGATATCAAGAGGAATGGGGGGGTAGGCGTACAGAATTCCTGTGGGCCAATCGTGGATCAGAGCATCCCTGCGGGGGGAATTGGGGCAAAGCAGCTGCTGCATTTGTGGTTTGACAAAGAGGTGAATAGGTCTCAGCAAGGCTGGCCACAGCACCTGAAAATTTTTGCCTCTGTGCTGGGGTTGAGGGACCATTCATGAGGCAGGAGAATACATCTGCTCAGCTTGTGTGCAATCACGCTGGAATCCCCCGGGATATGCGTTACTATCAGAAAGTGGTTGGAAGTTATCGCCTACTGCCAAATTCTCATGATCTCTTGACATAAGGGGTAAGACTTAGTTCCTCCTTGTTTGATATACCAGACTACCGACATGTTGTCTGAATTGCGATTGTCCCAGAAAGAAGAACGGATTGGAATGCTTGCAATACTAAGAGAAATGCCCTCAGTTCTAGAACACTGATATGCAAGTTGGCCTCTGTTGTGGACCATGTGCTTTGGACTATCGTACCCAGTAAATGCCCCCCCCCCCACCCTATCAGGGAAGCATCCGTGGTCACAGTGGCCTTGGGTTGAGATGGGTGGAAAGGGCAGTTCCAAAGTTCTGTCTCTGGCCTCATCCACCAAAGCAGGTCCAGCTTGCAATGACTGGTTTTTAGTACTTGAAAACAGAGGGGATGACGATGTGGAAACCATTGAGATAACAGAAGCCACTGAAGTATCCTCAAATGAAGTTCTGCGAGAGGCACTATTGGTATAGCAGCTGCCATGGATCTTAGGAGTTGAGTGCTGAGGCTTTAGTATCACCTGGAGCTGAAGTCTCAGTCTTTGTAATCTTTGATGTGGGAGAGATACTAAACAGGAGCAGATGTCAAAAACTGCTCCTATGAACTCTTTGGACTGGGATGAAGTAGTATTGGATTTCTCCCAATTTATCGTTATTCCCAGTAGTTTCACGAGAGAAAGAGTGCATCTCAAGGCTGTTACCAATTGATGCTTGGTGGGGGTGGTAAGGAGCCAATTGTCCAAATATGTAAACACCCGGAATCCTTGCAGCCTCAAGTGAGCTGCGACTATGGCCATGCACTTGGTGAACACTCTGATGGCTGTAGAGAGTCCAAATGGCAGAGTGAGAAACTGGCAGTGATTGGCTCCTAGCCGAAAGCGAAGTAGTCTCCGGGAGCATTTGTCCACTCTGATGTGGTAACACGTATCCTGGAGATCATGGAGCACATCCAATCACCGTTTCCCAGGAATGGGAGAATGGACTGAACCGTGACCATCCGGAATTTCACAGATTTGTTTAAATTGCTGAGATCCAAAACTGGTCTCCAGTCCCCTGTCTTTTTTTAGCACCAAAAAGAACCTTGAGTAGAATCTGGATCCACACTGGTCTGGTGGGACTGTCTGGATGACTCTTGACACAGCTTTTTTATTGGTATAGCTGCTTCTTCCCTTTGACTAGGTGGATCGGAAGTCATGTAGGAGGTTTTGGGTAAACATTGAGGGGAATGGTGTAGCCTCTGGTGATAATCTTCTGCACCCAACAGTTGAACATTATAGGCTGCCAGGCAGCATGGTGCAGACAAACATATCCCGACTGCTTCCAGAGGAAAACAATTGGGCCCCTCTTCAGGAGCACTGGTAGGGCTGTCCAGAGTAAGAATCTCTGGGACACTGGTTATGCGGGCCCCCTCTGCCTCAGTATGGGCGTCTTCTGGAAGAGTTACCCCCTCTGCCCCTGGGGGTATACTCGCCATGTGCATCACGAAAAGGACCCTGAGATTTTTTGTGCCACAACTTTACACTCCTTTGGTTCCTGGAGAAGCAGCACTGCGGAGGGGAGAAGTGTACACCTATGGCAGTTGAAGCTTCTTCCCTGTTCGGCCCTAAAGTGAAGGACACTCTAGCCAGGTGTGAAAAGGATGCCAGTTGATGCTGTGGTGGTGGTGGTAGCCACGAAAAAGGAACTCTCCGAAGAGAGTCAGACTGTTCACCCACCCAAAAGGGAGTACCGGGTGGTGGACATATTGGGGAAAGAGTTCCACAGAGTTCAGACATTAAATCTCTCTGGAGTCTCGTAAAATGTTCCAAATGGTTCAAGGACCTCATAGAAATGTTCGATGATGCAAACACTCACTTCCCCAATATGTTCATCGCCTGGGACTCTCTTTTGGGTGGGTGAACAGCCTGACTCTCTTCGGAGAGTTCCTTTTTCATGGCCACCACCAACACCACCACAGCATCAACTGGTAAACCCTTGGACCAATGAGGGCTCTTCCTAGGGATCATCTCCACCGAATCAGGATTCTTCAAGCGTGCTGCACCATGAGTTGAACTAACTCGTTTGCAGGCGGAGTCACCCAAGAGGTAGACGGTCGGGCATGGAAAGCCTGCAGAAAGACTGACTCCTCAGTCACCTCTCTGTTTTAACATTTCAAGGATGTCTCCGAAGGAGACATCATCAGGAGGTGACCATGGTGACTCTTCCCCTTCATTGTAGTCCATATCCTCAGTCAGAGACTCCTCATGGGAGTCTATGTGCTTCCTCTTGCACTTCTTCCGGGGGGTCTCCTCAGTGGTGGCTTCTGAGGACTCAGAAGGGGCGCCCTGCAATAGGGTCTTCTGTGACTCTTGTGCCAGATGTCCTGGTGCGGTGCCTTGTGTCAGCTGCAGCTCAGGTGGAAGGGGTTTCTGGGGGTCTGACATCAGAGGAATGCTTCCTGAAGCAAGTGTTCCCTCCATCGCCCGGAAAGTGGGTCCGCCTGAAGAGGGATGGGATCCAAGAACAGAGAAAGACAACCTCGAAACCAGGGTCACAGCCTGCTCTGCCAAACCTGCCCCTGAGGAGAGAGCCTCAAGAAGAATCGGAGCCAAGAGAACCCCCCAGCACCGTAGATGGAACCGTATATGCTGTTGGAACCATACTTGGCACCGGACAGCCTGCAACCCAATCCTGAACTTGAGTAAGGTTAATTTCTGATGATACCGAAGACCAAAGATCCGGTCCTGAGGCCATAGTGAGGCCCACTACTGGCACCGAAACAGAGAGTTCCAAGAAGGACATCATTGCTAGAGACCAAAGGAAGAGAGTAGGATGAAGTCCTTGGAGAGAGAGTCCCAGGTCCGGCAAGTGGATGGGTCTTGGATGAAGTGGGAATCCCCCTAGCTGTCAGGAGCTGTTCAAGAAGATGCACCACATCAAGTTCTGAAAGGCTCTTGGTAGATCTAGTCGATACCCTTGACAGGGAGTCTGGACACTCTAGGAAGGGACTACATATCTGACCTAGAAAGGGATCCACCGACGGGGAGTATCGGGTCCATGTGCTGATGTCCAATGGCGCCACTGTCTCTCATTTGGAGACCGGGAGCAATGAGGTTAGTATTGGAGTGATCGGTACCATAGATGGAGTCTGTGCCGAAAAGAGTTGGTACTGTGGAATGCAATGATGGCTCAGACAATAGAGGATTTTAAGTTATAGGAACCAAAGATGTGCTCTGAGCTCTAGCGGCACTCAGTGCCGAAGAAGAGGAAGCAGCATCAAATGTCAGCACTGTGGACAACAACAGTGCCAAAACGGGCACCGAAAGCAGTATAACAGTTGACGGAACCAGTGATGGTGCCATGGCAATAGGCCTAAGTTCCAGAGACATTTTAGGTATTTTTGACTTAGGCTTACCCGGGTCACCAGAGGGTGAAGAGGGTACAGAATGTGGTCTTTTCCTGTCTTTTCTGGGAGGGAGGAATCCTCCATCACAGAAACAGCCTCTGAAAAGGGAATCTTTAGGAGGCCCTTCAGGATGAACTTGTTTTTCCATTCATTACCGTGCGCTGACTGGAACCTTTACAAATAGAAGATGGGAGCTGCACTGAGAGATGAGGTACCCAGAAACAATAGACACAATCATGTAAGTCACTGTTAGGCATTTTCCTACTACAAATATGACATTGTTTGAAACCAGAAATAACTTTATTACCGTAAAGGTAGGAGAGAGAAAGTAAGAAATACCAGCAATGGTTATTAAAGAAATACCCCAAGGGGTAGGAAGAAAGGCCATACCACCAATGGTACCAAGCCTACCAACAGGTATTAAGAAAAGGGTTAAAGGTTTAGCAGTAAAGCTTGAACAGTCAGGGTATGTAGAAAGGGTAGAGAGCAAAAGAATAAAGCACTCACTAAAGAACAAATGGCAATCAAATATAGTTGAACTTAGCTTGAGAGCTGGCTTGAACGCTGCTTTACAGTGATGCGGCAAATGAGACTTGCTGTAACAAGGAGAAGGGTATCACGGGTAAAAGCTTAGCTCAACAGTTTTTGGCTGGCACGAGCATATCATCTGGCCGGCACGGTTCCAAGGACGGAACCGATTCCAATCAGTGATGAATGGGATGAAGATTAACATCAGATTATATATACACTGGTTTATGTCAGATAGTTGAGTTTTCAAAAACTTCACCCATATGGTCAAGACCAGATGTTTGAGTTTCCAAAAAAGCAAATGAAACTCTATATATATAATATATAATATATATATATATATATATATATATATATATATACATATATACATATATATATATATATATATATATATATATATATACATATATATATATATATATATATATATATACACATACCAACACTGAGACCGCACTACAGTGGGGATAAAAGGGTATAATTCCCTGATCCCTACCGTTCAGTGATCTCCATACAAATGCTTTGCGCTTCCGGAAAGTTGAACATATGGACATGACCATATGAAGTTCTAGTTTCCGAAAATCACTGATGATGAAATTTCTCCAGAAAGTCTCTGTGCAAGGTATTCTTGTAGAATGTGAACTCTTCTTTAGAATTATTGTTATTTTACATGTTTATATATTTTTTTGACAACTAATAAGGCTCCGTCTGGTATTAGAAATGTATCTCCAAATAACCTGTACTTAAGGAGGAGATGAGGATGTGGATTTTATTTCCGGAGATGATGTACAAACCTTGTCCGACTGAAGTGTTTTGGTCTGTTAATTTCTTTCCAATTAACTAATTTGTGATTTGTGTTAAATGTTTGTTATTTTTTGGCCATACGGTTTTATCATGTGGCTACACGAGTGGTAAGCTATTTAAACATCAACATCTGATGTGTCCAAATATACAGCAAAGAAGTTCCTGTGTGGGCAAAATGGTTTTGCATTCAGCGTTGGTGCGATTCCTTGTTTAATAAAGATAGCTACTGCTTGCTGTACTATTTTTGGATACATATACTTGACTGAAAAGTAGAAGCTTGAGCGCTCCATGAGAAGATCAGTAACAGAATAAGATCTACTTAACGGTAATCATTCCCAACAATGAAAATGAATGGACAGGACATTCTAAGATGCATACATTCTGACACACATACATACAGATGCAAACACAGATGGAAAACCTATGCTTAGCAACTTATCATTTGGCGATCCAGTTAAGAAAATAAAGAAGACATACCAGACCATGATTTCCAGAAGGAAGGATAGAGACACACACACACACACACACACACACACACACACACACACACACACACACACACACACACACACACACACACACACACACACACACACACACACACACACACACACACACACACCCCTGGATATACACCTACAATTATGTCTGAAGTTAACTGAGTTGGTTCTGAACACAAGCAGACTCTTATTCCACACATTGTGGAAGGCACAGTTTATGGCAGCTCTAATGCTGATATTTATTGTTCATATCAAGTACTCAGTATGATGTGAGCTGCAGGAAGATTGCAAAGGCTTTCTGGGCAAATGTAACAGCATTTATTTATTTGATGGTTAAGTCCTTCCCTTTATTCTGTTATCCTAGGTGCTCTGGTCTTAAAGTGCACTGAAGTATGTCCCCCAGTTGAGGTCTGTGGTATCTGTAGTTAGAGTTAAAGTAGGAATGAGAGCCCTGAAGAGCAACACCTGAATCTGGGCAAATTGCTGGATCTACCCTGAGGTCTCCTCTCTGATGAGAAAAAAAGGAACTTGGTCTCTAATGGATGAGCATGCTGGCACCATCTGTTTCTTAGTGTATCACTGCAGTTTTGTCACGTACAGGTGAGCTAGGTAAACTATTATGACAGACAATGTTATGAAGCCACAATAATGAGCAAATCCATGGTACTAACCTTTGGTTGCAGAATTCTATGAAAACACAAAAGTCAATAGGTCACCCTTGACATAGGAGATGGAGGTACTGCACAGGACAGTGTCCACATACGACTCCAGGAAAATTAGTTTCTGTATGAGAAGCATGACTTTTTGTGGACCATGCTCTCTAGGCTGATAAAGCAAAGCAGGGTGAAGTCAGACATATTATAAAGGCTCTGTGAGCAAGGGTAAGTAGGTAAACTGGAAGTGACTCTCCCAACCCCACTGTGACCATTAGCTGTTTTTGTCAATTCAAACATGAAGATAGGCATCCTTCATGTCCAGTACCACCAGAAGAAGCACTAGCAATAAGTTTTGAGGGTCAGCATTCTGAATTTTGGAAATTGTTTATACAGAAGAGATCTAAAATGATCTCCATTGATCATCTTTCCTTGGGACTGGAAAGAGTCTTGATTAAAAGTGTTGTCCTTCCTCTTCCAGGAGAACCTTTTCTATAACCCCTGATTGAATCATGCCTCAAATGACTTCAGACATGGCCATTTGGTCCATGGGGACTGGTGGAATACCTCAACTTCTGATCATCTTAGAATTGCAATTTATATTCTTTTCTGATTATATTTAACACCAACAGATCTTATTTACACTCACTTTCTAATGAACAAGAAACTCCCTCCAGCTTTTTTTAAAGATATTAAAATGACAAGCAGCAGTACTAGGTTAGGATTGGATAGGTCATGGAATGGGAGAGGCATCTTCTCTAAGTCGTGGCCTCTTCTTTTGGGTGTTTGAAATAGGAGGATGCGGTACTTATCTTTGGGTGCAACTTGACATTCCTTCTTAAAATTTCAACTTCTTCCTTTTGCCAGGTGTAACACTGTCCTGTTAAGGGTGATTTCTGCAAGTCTTTGCTGGGAAGCTCCAACTGTACCTTGAAATGTGGGTCTGAAAAAGTTGCCAACAGACTGGGTGCTTTTTCCTTCCTCCTATAATTTTATAGTACATTTCCTGAAGAACAGGTATGAACAGATCATCTCTGTTGAAAGGGGCATTAAGGATCTCTGTTTTACCAGTATCTGGCAGGGGCAAGGCTCTCCACTGGGCATGTCTCTGTATTACAGACCCAGTAGTCACTGTCCTGAAAGATGCATCCACACCACCACAACCACATTTCTTAGGGCTTGGTCATTTCTAAATACAGATGATATGCTTCCAACACATCTTGCTTCAGATTTTGTCTTCAGTCTCCTTTGTCTTAGGCAGTCATCTTTCCCTGCAAGGACTGATGGCAATTATTTATGCAGGGCTACCAATTTAAGGCTCTGAAGGAAAGTGCAGTAGAAGTATACATTCTTACCAAATCTTTTGAGCAATTTGCTCTCCTTATCTTTGGGAACGTGACACAACTTTGAGCCTTAAAGTTTACATTGTGAGGTCCAGAGATGCCACATCTGGGTTTGTCAAATATGCCTATAAAGGTACTTATGGGAGTTCTTAACTATGCAGAACTGAACAGGCTTCCTAGAAATAGGGGGATAGGAGTCAGATTCCAAAGATGCTTTGCTAAACATCTTCCAGGACATGTAGCACTGGAGAGGCAGCTAGAGATTTAGGTTCAGGCACTTCTATATAAACTATGTACCTTTGCTGTACATCAGAATATACTTAAATTTCGCAATGTCATATCAGCTCCTTTGTGTGAAGGGTGTGCCCCCACAGGAAAAGTCCTCTGGAGGAGAGACAAAAACAAGTTATCTTCAATGCAGAGTCAAAGTTTTCATCAGCCAAAATCCAAAATGTCTATCTGAATTCTCTTCTTAAAGATACAGCCTTCTCTTTCAAAAGTGGGTCAAAGCACTATATATAGCCAAATCTTTAAGAAAGGAAGTACTCAGCCAGCTCCACTAAGGACTCAAAAGATGTCTGGGAAGTGAAGTGGGAAGAGGCACTGGCCAGCCTAAGCTGATGCAAGCTGCCAGGTACTACTTTGTAGTTCAGTGCTCTGTGTCTCATGACTTCAGAAACTCCTGCCCTGAAAACTTACTGTTGAGGGCAGGAGACCAAAACCTCAAAATGATCACTGGAAATCTCCTCACATACAAGAATAGTGGGGATCCCTGCCTTTCTTTTCTGATATTACAATGTGGGCTTCTGACACAGAAGGGTCTTTAGCTTTAGAAAGCACGCAAGATTTGTTGGTACAGAATAATGTGTAAAAAAAAAAAAAAAAAAAACAATTGTAAGGGCGCCTACACAGTAGTAGCATCACAGGCTATAGATGAAACGGACTTTGCAAATGGGCACTATTAAAGCACTTTACTGCATGCAGGGCTACCAGACCCAAGGAAACGAGAGTTGTTTGAAACTACTTTGGTTTCCCAACAACATCCTCTTCTCAATATGTTTCATCTCAGGTGGGAGGCATTTATCGACTTTAAAACCATGACAGCATGGAACTATGCTCACATCACTGTTTGAGATTCAAATTCTAGAAAAGACCAGCCCTTTCTGTGGATTGTCTTTAGGGGGAATGATGCACAATGAAGACAAGAAACTATAATGGTCAGGGCTGCGGCTTGACAGAGTGGAAATCCTTCTGATTAAGTTGTTTGCTACACAATTATTAACCTTCAACACAAATTCTTCTGGCCTACAGACAGTATTGGACATTAACCAAAAAAAAAAAATCATAAAACACAGATGAGAAAGGATTTCCCTATAGGGTAGCTTATGTGGCTGTTGAAAGTAGGCCGACCAAATACCATAGGGTGACAATTAACATACAACTACACACTGCAAGGCAAGAAAGATCTGAAGACAGTGCTGTCCAATGCACCCTTTACACCATCGAAATACTGACGCTCTTGGTTGGAAAAGTATCAGCTGAAGTCGTGAGGGAGGTTAAAAATCTGGAAGAAGGACTGACCACTGGCTACCTCTGTATGCTGATTATCCCGAATATGAGGAATGCAACAGTGAATATTACGATGAACATCTGTAATACCTAACAGTGGACCTTTTCTTGACTCTTCTGGTTCCATTATAAGATGAGTTTTATAAACTACATAGCTGATTAACTGCATCGAACCTGACTATGCATTCATTGGGGAAAAAATTAATGAAACAGCATCTTGCATGGCATGGAAATCAAATGTTTTCTTCCTAACAAAACGTGGGTATTTACCTTGACGCATCTTTCATTTTTTTGTGAAATGAATTTATTAAGCATTTTTATGGCCACTTGGTAATTGACAAAAAAGTCATTTTCTTTAAACCCATGGATGATTTTTTGTCACTTTTATAATTACTGTCGTATAGGCAATATCCTGCTTAATTTTTTCATGCGGTTTATCCGCCATAATGATGTGACTCTTTCACATCACATTAATTTTCACTACTGGTTTTCCAAACATATTCAGCACTGCGTGCTCATTCTACAAAATCCAGCATCTGAGTAGTAAGGCCTGTTGATTATAATGTGCATAAGTGGCACCAGCTGCCAGCTACAAACCAAAGACAGAACTGTTATGACAGAAAGGTCAACAGATACCAGCATTTTAATACAGAAGCATGGATAAAAGTATGCAGGCAATTCTGCTACAAGGGAGGCTAAATGGTGAAACCATGTCCCATAACTGATTCACTAGTTCTACATCAATGTCCCATAAGGAAACATGACATACAACTGTTTCCAGCAAGATGGAAGCAGTTCCTGCAGACCCCAAACTAGGCATTACAGTATGCCCCATCCCAGTAACCTGCAACCTTGGGCATCCCAACCCAATCTCATAAGATGAGAGCAGCATACAGCCCTATTTATCGGCAAACAGTAGATGTTTGAATTTCACAATACCCCACTGGCATATGGATTCTCTGCCTGACCACACACGCACACTGGCAGCTTTCCAGAACTCAGAATCTCCTCCTCTGACTCTCTGTAATAGGGGATTTAGTGCTAAGTAGGAAACACCAAGAAGGACCAGAAGCAAGAATTGCCTGAAACCAACCAAATCACAGCTACAAAACATCAATACAAATAACCACAACCAACCAACAACTCAACGAGGTTGGTTACCATCAAACTATAGATAAGGGGGATAAGTAGGTGCGTGCTGCCACTAAGGCAGTGTGAAATTCAAACATCTACTGTTACAGGTAAGTAGGACTTGCACAATTGTACTATGTTCATCATTCTCACTGCCGCAGTGGCATACGGGTAGATTCCCAACGCCTACCCTACCTGGGAGGATGAAGGATAAGCATCCAGGAGCAAACAGAATATTTCCAACTGTCCTGAAAGGAGGTGAACAGAACTATTTGACGTGTTCCTCATATCTGACACAAATCCAGGCAGACCTCTGTCCTGAGTTTACAGAGGTAAAGGTCTGTCCAGGATCTACTTAGTCCATCACTATGTTTTGCTCTGATAGAATGTATGTGGCCTGAAGCATCAGTGAATGCCTTAAGGGTCTATATTAAATCAGTGAACACTTAAAATAGCAAATGCTGATTTATCGACCCTTTAAAAGCAAAAGCTTGAAATCCCAAAGGCATGGAACAGCGATTTTTTTTTTTTACTAGGGGGGGGGGGGGGGGGAATCGCTGTTCCACAAAAAAAAAAAAAAAAAAAAAAAACTAAAAGTGGGGGGGCTTTGCCCCCCCCCCACTTAAATATACCAACTCTCAGATCGCACCACAGTGGAGGAAATGGCAAAGTCCCGAAACCGCCTAACAATTTTTTTCTCTGGGGAAAAAAAATGCTGTTCTGTCTCTTCGGGATTTCAAGCTTTCGGTTTTAAAGGGTCGATAAATCAGCATTTGCTACTTTAAGCATTCACTGATTTAATATAGACCCTGCAGTAAGACTAACTCCCAGGTCATCACTGCACACCAGCAAAGATAGAATGACTTTGCACCTCCTTGTTTGTTCAATAAAAGAGAACCTGGAGAACTTCTGAGGGCTGAATCACTGCTAACATTTTCTTTGAGGTTTGTGTGCTTTGTAGCATCCAAAGGACCCCATTTGCTTTTAAGTAGAACCCCCATGAACACTTTTTTCCAAGTAAAATCAGTCAAGTCCATCTGGACTGAACAAACTGGCATCTGGAGGGAGTATGAGAGGTCTGGATTAAGAGACGTCTTATTCCCCCACCACTGTAACTCTCTTCACAAAACCCAGCCCTGGACTCGAACTCCAAGGGAAGTAGGTGCTGGGTCCAACATTTTTAAGTATCACTGACTCTTTCTCACGTGAAGTCTGGCCAGTGATGTCATGAGAATCGTAGATGCCATGAGTCTTATTATTAGTGTAAACTTGAAAGTGGGAGCAATTGGAATGTGATAAGCATCCTTCACATGTAAAGTCACCATGAAACAGTGGTCCAGAAGAAGGGGTGGGGCTGTACGCAGAGTGGGCATTTTGAAGTTGGGTACTTTCAGAAAGGTATTTAGGTATGATAAATCAAACACTTTTAACCATAATAGCTGCTTTATTGGGTACCATAAAGATTCTGATGTAAATTCCTTTCCCTTTTTGTGGTACAGTAATTAGTTCTAGAACTCCTGCTTGCAACTTGTGAAGCAGTACTGGAGAAAATAAATGCATCTGGTCTGGTGGGTGCAGGGACTTCCCAGAAGTGAGGAGGATTTTCTGTCGACTAAGAGTATCCTCACAAAATTAGTCTCAGACAAATGGGTGCTGAGAATATCTGTTACCCAACTGCTGGGTTGAACAAAAGCCTGGGGTAAATAGAAAGGGAAGGAGGGACAGCAAGAAAGGACAGGATGTCCGAGTCTTGACAGTCATTCTTTAGCAGGGGAATGATCTTTTTGGGCAAGGAACCCCTTATATTTGGTTTGAAGCATTATCCTCCTGCCATTTCATCTTGGTACCCTGATTCTTGTTAAGCTGGGACCAAACAAATTCATAACTTAAAAGGATCATTCAAAATCTCATTTTTAAAAAATTCTCAGAAAAATTCTGGGTAGGTAACCAAGCATATCTTCTCAATATAACAGAAGTGGTTGCATTTCTAGAATAGTACCCACACCTTTCAAGGCACGCCAAAGCAACCCGAGTCACATTAGAAACCATTGCATTCATTTAACACTTCCGTTCAGCAGTCAAAGATACAGAAAAGTCATCTAAACTGTAGGCACATTACAAAATAAATTTTCATATGAAGCCCTGATAATTTAAAATTATAGACTGAAAGACTACATTTTGCCAACTATTTCCTTGAGACTGCAACCGTTTGCCAATTTTATCTGGTGGTGTATGGATAGAAGAAGCCAAGGCTCTTTTGTTAAAGTTGGCATCTATAAAAAATGCAACTGGGTCAGCTGGCATGAAAGCAATGAGAGTTGCAAGAACAGAGTAAAGAGTGTATTCCCTTAAAGCCTCTTTAGGAACTGGTTCACTAGCAAAGTGGTTTTACATGCAGTTTTATAGACTTCCTCTAAGGCTGGTAGCAGAGGAATAACAGCCAAAACACTTGGAATCTCATACCCATTAAGATCATAAACTTTGCCAGTCTCTAGCATAGTTCCAGATTGCTTCCAGTCAAATACATCTCTAAACTTAGTTAGCATCTGTGGAAAGGTAATCACTTGCTTAGGTTTTTGAACCTATAACTTTCCAAAGAATCAGGTTGGACGGAGTATTCACTACCGTTTACGCCGGAGTCCCCATCAAAATCTGCCACACTAGACTGATCTTTAGAGAAGAAAGCCCCACAGTCATTCAAAATATAAGCACAGTCTCGGAGATTAGTTGACTAAACACACTTTGTCAAGGAAACCACATCAGCCCTATACATTGGTAATAACCAGACTGTCTGTAATATGATGAAGTCTCTGTACCTATTTCTTCTTACTATGAACTACACTAGAGGACAGAAATCTGGAGAAAGCTTTGTTTGGCAAAGGATCTCTTAACCCAGACCTCTCTTGCACCTAAAGAGTTTGGTTCTCCATACTTGAACCATGTACTCCAACAGCCCTAGAGGATGTGTCGGACCCTCATAATATTCAGGGATACACCTTTCACCAGAGGATGACAGGGAAAAGGTTAATTATTCTGTGGGCTGGCTTAAGGCAACAACAGATTCACAAACAGTAGGTTGAGGGAATTTTTTTTTTGGGGGGGGGTATCAGGATCCATCAAGTCATGAGAAAAAAACACCAACCAGAATAATAAACTGACACTATTAAGGGCTGACTAGGGAAAGCAATAACAGAAAATATAACTTATGCTCACACATAAAATAGGGTGAAACAGCATATAATACAGCAGAAACAGTTTAAACTGTGCTAAGCTCTGTTCTACCATATGTCCAATGCAGCAAACACGGTCACAGCACCAACAAAATTCACTTGTCCAAATAGTAGCAAAAAATCAAATCTATGCCCTTAAATCAAAGGGGAACATTGCTAGTAAATAGCAAAAATATTAAAATAAAAATTTAATAGCAAGAACATTAAAATAAAAATTTACAAAACAGACACGCACACGTGTGTATATAAAACGAAAATAAATCAAAAGTACATAATGATAAAGAGGAAGCAAAGTTCCCAAAGGGATCTTATCAGAGTCTGAAAGCTATAATCCACCAATGTAGGCTGCTGAAAAGCTTCAGTTGTGAGATTCCTACAGCTGGTAGTAAAAGACTGAATAAAACAGACTTTTTTAGACAGGAGTTAGGTTCCCTGACAGGAGGCTTTAACCAATCCCTTACCAGAGTCTCACAGAGGAGAGGATTCTGAGTTCTGCGAAGATGCCACTGAGTCAGTGTGAATAATAAACATCCATGGAAATGACCAAGTTGTGGAACTGGGTTAAAAAAAAAAAAAAAAAAAAAAAAAAAAAGTATACACAAACTGAGAGGATTTTCTGCAAGAATGAAAAACAGATTCATGGGTGATTACTAGGTTAAGAAATCTAAAGGGCCTTTTTAAGCTCAGCCATACCTTCCACGTGCATTTGATAGGTTTTGATAAGCTCACTTAATAGGGTATAAGCTTTGGTCAAGCATTTACAAGCTTTACTTTCTGAAATGAACATAGGTGGCAGACTAGGGATAAATGTACGATTCTCCATCCATTGTTACAAATTGCTTAAGTGCAGGGAGCAACTCTACTTCACATGGATGGGAACCTTGTTCCAGAAAAGGAGTAGTCTCTGAAACATACCTGCCCCTCCAACATGCCTTATGCTGCAGATAGGGTTTAGGTCATTAGATCAGGCGTTTCTGATGGTATTTGTTTTGTGGATGTGCAAGAGGTCCACAAAGGTTTGATCAGAGGATGCTCTGAAATTCAGACACAGATTACCTCTCAGCAGTCTGTAAGGGATTAGAGTACAAGATGAGGCTTTGAAGTGATTTGCATAGGACATCTCACTTACACCATGTATTTTTTTTTATTTTGTGAGGAACCTTTGAACTAGTGGCATATCATTGGTCAAGTTCATTAGTTCTACACTAGGCTAATCTTCACTAGGACCCTTTATAAGCCTAGTCATGCAATCCAACCCAACTGTGCCCTTATGTATAACGGTTTATTACAAGGGGCTATGCTGGTTACAAAGTTTCTAGAGGTTGTGTGTGTGGGGAAGTATGTTAGTTTGGGTATTACTGTCTGCCTCTTCTATCAGAGACATGTGGTCCAGACACGGGGTGAATTTCCAGCATCAGCCAGTGGATTTGCTATATCCACCAGCTCAGTATAGGCGATTCCATTTACTATTAGTCTAGCATTTTGTGCATTCCCTGTGACATTTTGGATACAGCAGAAGAATGCCTTGTGGTCATCCATGGCCTGGGAAGCTACATTTACTTAGTCTTGAGTTGTTTATTTAGATGGATGAGGAAGGTCGTGTCTTGCTGGGCATTGCAGTTCATATTTTCTTCCTTCTGTTGTACAGTCTACTGAAGTTGTGATTTTACCAGTGTGCCCAGTTTTTTTTTTAATTTCAGTAGATATTGTTACCTCGATGCAGCCATATACATGAGTGTACAGGATTTTTAAAAATTACTCCACACAGGTAGCACTGTTCCCTGAGTTGGGGGGGGGGGCTGAAATTTGGCAAAGGTGTCACTTAAAAGAAGGATTTTTTTACTTACAATAATTCCTAAAGGTTTCAGGCTGAATTGGTGCCCTGGTTTTATTTTTAATTTGAAGGAGACAACTTGACCAGTCAGGGCATTATATTTGGGTGTAGGAAAGGTGCAATATTCTCCCATGCTGGTGAGGACTAGGTCAAGGATGTTTGCACCCCTAGCAGGCATACAGACTAGCTGGTCCAGAACATTTGTGTTAAAGTCCAGGAATATTTTTGCCTGCATGTCTGAAGTCATGAATAAATCTCAGTTTATAGCAGGGTAGTTGAAGTCACCCATGAGTATGGTGCTAGGTTGAATGCTTCGTACAGCAGTGATCTATAGCACACAAAGATGTGTAAGTGCCTATGCTTACATGGTGAGTTGTACACAAAGGAGCTGAAGTTCACACTGCTTTGTCCAACCTTGAGGTGTGCTTATTTTTGATGTAAATTGAGATACCACCACCTTTTGTCCCTTTCTGTGTAGCAGCTGGTCTAAATGTGTGGAAGACATAACAGCCCTGCAATGCCAGGGTGATCTCCATGGCTTTAAACCATGTCTCAATAACTACACAGACGTGTACCTTCTCCAGGGTGAGGAGAGCTTGCAGAGAGTAGAGTTTTTGTTTACACTCCTGGCATCGAGCAGTATCACCTTTACAATTATTCTGGGCTGGTGTATCAATGTTGGTTTATCAGGATGGCAATGCCAAAAAAAAGCCACTATAGGGGCAGACAAGGTTTTATCTAATATTTGAAAGCCTAGAGGGGTGGCTGCAGCCCATCCATGTTTCCAGACTTACAAATATTGTATCCCCTTCAAATGACACCAAAAATAAAGTCAATTATTAAAATTTATTTTTGATGATTGTGACACCCGACCCCAAGTGTAAAAATGGTAAAAAGAGGCTGTGGATGGATGTACGGATTGTGGCATCATCCATGGAAATGGTAGAATGTTGCTTAATGCTATGCTCATTTAGGCCTGGGACACAACGTCCAAGAACTTAATCATGTTTGTCTTTAGATAGTTCAGTTAGGTACGTCTCAGATTATTTGATCCAACGTGGATTACAACTTTTGGTCAACAACCCAAGTGCGTGCGTGATCTGGTGGATTCCTGGCCCCTGACAGGCAACCTAGCATAATAGTCTCCTTGTTCAGCCTGGTAAGTGGTACATCAGTGTGCCTCACAATGGAGAATTCTGTGACCAAAATTTTGGATTGTGTGGTGCTCTGCCTTACGGGTTTAGATGTACATACACTGAGTTTGAGGTTGACAGTGCTGTGGTGGGTGTTGCTTTGGCAGTGTGTTTTTGAGGCTGTTGAGAGTACTTACTGTAATTACTGCATCTGGCAGGCCTTTGAGTTTTTTGTTTTGGGCAGACTATTTTTAAGAGTCTCAGCATGTGTGTCTACAGTTTGCCCCGTAGTGAGTGTGCATTTCTGACGACCTGTTTAGTATCTGCATTGGCTGAATGTGTCAGCCTTCCCTCCAGAGACTGTGTACAAGTACTTCTTATACACACTGTATCAGTTTGAGAATTAGGTGGTTGAGAAAACATAAAACAATTTCTACCAAATAGTGAAGTGCAGATTTGTAGTTGCAGGTAAATATAGAGAGTTACAATAGGAGTGAGTGATTTCATGGGATCTTATACTCCTCTTTGTATAACCACTGAGAGGAAGAACAGATCTGCAAATTGGGCAAATACAATCTTAATTTAATCTCATGCAGCAATGCAGCTTTTCATGCAAACCTGATACGTGTCTAGCAACTATATGCTCAGGAATTTATTAGGGGTAGTTTCATAGGATAAACTAAGCATGTGCATGTGTACAGAGAACTGCTAACCACCAGTGTGTGATAAGCAGAGTCATAAAATGAGACAAAGAATGCAAACTGAACCCTCAAGCACACAAATTTGTGCCTTAAAATTTACACACTTTGTTGTGCTATGTTCATCTCACTGTCTACAGTGAAATACTGTTCTTCTGTAAACTATGGAGCGGTTCCCCTCAAGTATCTACTGAAACAGGCTTTGGCTCAGTCAGACAACCTGGCAAGCAAAATAAAACAGGCCCAACATGCAGTAATACTGCCAAGCTGGATATCAAATACAATGCTAACAGCAAAGAGAAAATTAGCATGGTGACAACTCTGAAACATGTCTATATTTTCTAGTATATTTTGGTACAGCAAATATGTTTCAAGAAGCAACCAAGAGTTTAATACCTTTGCTCAAACACTTTTAATAACATCTCTGACTTATTAGGTTGTCACAGTAAATGGGATTGCATTTCATCCCTCTATACATGTAAGTCACTTCCATAATAACTAAGAATTTCTTACACAGCTTAGCAATTCTTAATGTCACTACACTAGCTGGCATTTATTCTAAATCTGCAAATAAGGAGCAGCTTCTGCACAGCCTAAACAGTATGCAGTAAGCAGAGAAAAATGGAAGCTTGAGAAAGAATATAATTAAATAAATAACTAAACCTTGTTTTCCATGGTTAACAGCTGCTGTTGAGTAATCGAAGTCATGTTAACCAGACACTGGAAGGCAAACGTCAAGATGGAAGACGGCATGATGACAACACCAGCAGCCAGGACAAACACATGACCACAGAAAGACAGATGAAGGGAAAAAATCTGTTACTATGATGCAATACACAATTAACACAGAAAAATGGAATGAACCTTGGTACTGCTGCAGACCAGAAGCCTACCATCGTCTCATACTGAGAAAAGAAAAAAGTTGGCCAACACTACATATGTTAGCCTCAGAAATGTGCCCATTTAAAATATCGATAATTTGTACTTGGACTGAAGAGGGCCATCTAAAATGCGTTCTTGGAGTGCACTGTATTTTATAATGAAAACGGAAAACTGCCCACTTTGTGGAAAACATTTTTCATTGGCCACCTTGTTGTGGAGAGGTCTCAACAACATGTACAGGAGTAAATAAAAGCATGTTCTTCTAAACACAACAGGGCCAGGGGAGTGCTTTAAGCAACATGGACCATTCAGTGATGCTCCTCTGGCAAGTTGGATACTGTATCCACAAATCTGTTGTACTTACATTTTAAAAAGCTGTTCTGTTAAACAGCCCGTGACAGTGAATCATGAAGAAATATAAAATGTTCTTATCTTAACAGGCCTTCTTTCCACTGTCACCAAATAACTTCTGCAATATTCATGGGTAAAAGAAAAAGTAAACTGAGTGTCAGAACATAACATTGTCCTTGGATAATAGGAGGTGGATGGATGGATTCTGGTCAAAGGCAGCAGCTATAACAGAGTTTAATAATCAGGGTGTAAGTGGACACACCGGCCCCCAAACAGTATCCTATACATCACCTACAGAAATTGCATGCAGCAACAGAAAGAAAAAAAATATTTGTGCAATGACCCAAAAACACTGATGAAAACTACCACAAGTGAGCAATAGTGTTCAGCCCCACCACCACATTGATATACAGAAGTTAAAAAGCGCACTGCAGCACAAAATAAACAGTCCATCTTCTTAACAAAAAAAACAAACAAAAAAAAAAAACATTTAAAGTGTTTGCTTCTATGAAGAATCAACTCATTCCTTCATCCTTTCACTGTCTGACTTCCCTGGCACTATACCTCACACTAAACAAACCTTAAAAGGTGAGAAGAAACCATGTAAATGATTTGCTTCTTTGAAGAACTGGGTTTATGTCTTTCATCCTTCCTGTGTCTGACTAACCATGCACTACTAGATAGGAAGTAAACCTCCTCTGCTCTCTCCCATTTCCTTCTTTCAAAGAATTGCCCCCTGCTTCTGGGTAGGGACAGGCTATACAGAGAAAGGTTACTGGGGAATATGCCATCACCTGCAAAATCATCAAGAGTTTTAACAAGGCCACCAACACAAATCCAGCAGCATAGCAAGCTCACAAATGCTAGGACTGTCATCAGTTTTCTATGTTTTTTCCTATTCTCTCTAAAAAGTAAGTGGACACGTTTAACTTATCTATGTAATGTACAGCCACATCCCAAAGTCATCACCATCCTAGCCCACCAACTCAAGTGACAAACAAGAACTACCAGAGCAGTACATACACTGCTGCTAGCGGGAGACTTAGGATCTACAGAAAGTGTCCCTCTGCTGCAGCTGACTCCTTAGAGCTGCTTAGCATTTACTTTTCTTTTATGCTATGCTCTACTATACGGATCTGTTACCATATACACCATCATAAACACTGTGAAGCAAAAACTCCTCAAGCCAAAGCTGAACTAGGCTTCTTTGACCTGAGGACCATGCCCACTTCTACCCGTTATGATGTATCTTGTCCATTCTGTCCCTTCAGTCTCATAACAACTTTTTCATATCCCAGCTCCTCCTACTCTTCTACTCTCCAGTGAACAAAGATGCAGTTTGCTGAGCCATCTCCTAATTGCTATCCCCTTATTAACCTCACCGGCATTCTCTGTACTCTCTATCAGATCAGTGCTCTTTTCACTTCAGAGTCTTCAGAACTGAAGATAGTACTGCAGGGTAAGATCAACTAGTGCCTAATGAACTGAAGCACTGCCTCAAAGAAAAGTTAAAACTACTAGCACTGCAACATTCAATTAGTTTTAGTTGCTACTTGCCTCACACGGACTCCTATGGTTAAGTGCAGTTACCATTACGCCAAAGGACTTTTTAAGTCCCGTTACCTTGACTTGCACTTCCCACCTAATTCTATTCTTCTCCCATGCAACCTTTACCGAGATATAGCAACTTTCCATTTGCCCAGATCACTTATAAATGTCTTCCAACGTCCTCAAAGAAAAACGTCCTTCTGGTCCTCCTTCCCTCACTTTGTTTCCCAAATGTCCCTAGGATGTCCTGCCCATTAACAAACCAGGATTACCTTAGTGTCTTGCATTACATTACCTGCAAGACTACTTCTTAAGATGGCTAAATTTCCTTACTCACCTAAACAATGATTTTTTAACACCTTAAACTTTGAGTGTACGAAGTACAGTTTACTGCTGTTTACAATACTGGAATCTTGAGCACAATCAGCACCTATGATCATGCTTCTCCTTAAGCATAAAGATGGAGTTAGCATCATAATAATATTTATAAAAGGTGGCGCTGTCATCCCAGGTCTCAGAAAACAACAAAACATGCATGTAGACCAAGTAAAGAGTGTGAGCCTAAGTAAAAAAGTAATGGGTCGCAGGAAACAGCAGCAGAAATAAAAATGGTTCAAATGTTTCCAAACTGTGCCTGATGTCCAGTGAATGTCAAGACATCAGAAAGTTAAAACACACTTTATATGTCTTTTCTTATCAACCTTAACAAGATTCTGCAAAGTGGAGACAAACTTCAAGGAGAGTCTAAAATCAAAGTGATTATTTGAAAATGCTGACCTTTAAACCTCTACTTCATTAAAACATTAAATAGCTAGAAACAATTGTGGATTGACCTTTTCCAACACGAGATTGGGTCAAGATCACACTACAACATGCACTTTAACAAAAATACAAATTTAAAAAACAACCTAACGTAGTAAAGAAAAATAAAGACCCATTCTAGAACAATAAAGCATCATAATGCCAATAGATATTCTTATATGAGAATGACAAACTGCATGAGCTGATTTACTGTCCAGCCGTTACACATCCCACCACACCTCCCTAGTTAAACGAAGAAATGAAACTTTACAATACATGGTCTTGACCTACACAGAGACATCTGACCAATTTAATCGAGAGAATAAATTTCAACAGTGTTTCAGAAATGTTAAATACTTTCAGACATTGGGTGGTGCTTAAAACATGAATGGGATAATCCTTAGTACTCAAACGAGAAACTTTGTGAAAGCAATACTTTATTAATGCAGACTGACAATTGTTTAAAAATGCTAAATGCAGACTGATAATGGTTTAAAAATGCTGACAGCATCCAGCAATTTAAGAATCAAGATATGGTGTGTATGCACTTGAGTGAACATACATATGCTGTTCTCTAATTATACAAAATGGACTCCAGAAAAAACACAAACAGTGGTCAATGAAAAAGGAAGTGAATTCTGAAAGCTTGTTTATATTATCTAACTTTGCCGAACACAGAAAACTTTTCAATCAACTCGAATGGATATTTGTTCATTTTTGGTTGCTTAGAAAGTTTTCCTGCTTTCTATGGCTTTGTTTTCCAGTTCAAAATAAAGGCAGTATGCACAAAATCTATAAAAAAAATGTAATTGTTTGTACAAGTTTCAAATGACTGCTGATGTTAACAGCACCTGTGCAAATACAATCTTCGCTATAAGCAGGGAGTCGATTAGATGAATAACATGAATAACTCTGAGAAAGCCAATTAAATCTGTTCAACTTGGGGAATGCCATTAAAATCTGCAGGCACTTCCCAACAGTTGGTTGTCTTCCAGTGTCTCTTGTTAAATAAGAGACTATAAAACAGGCAAATGCCTGCATTTCCACAATACTTTAGACATGCATAAACGACTGCTTCATTTCAGCACTTCTAGCAAGTGCAGATGACAAACCTAATTTAAAAACTTATCTGGCATATACATACAAACTACATATTTTCAATTATGTTCACCACTGTACATTTACCATCGAACAGACACAAACCTTAGTATTTTGATTTTTTTTTTCCTAATGCATCTGAAATGCAAGTGACTATAGGAATAAGCAAACAAGTACCTTCATATTTCAGCAATGTACCTATGTTTAAAATCTCAATAGTGTATCAGCTTTTAGGAATGGCAAAATGAACTGTTTCCATCAGTTTATAAGACAGGAGAGAAGCAGTGAAGTTTTCTTGAAATATTAAACACCAGTGCAAAGTACAATAATACATGACATGGCGCTTACTTGCTTAAGGTGCTTTTTTAGCTCTGAAGCTTCTGGTTCTGGAAGGCAAGGCAAAGCTTCTGCATTGGATGGCATAATCACCTGGAAGGTAAGGCAAAAAGGCAAGAGTAAATGATATACTTTACAAATAAGTCTATTTATTCTGGGTTTCAGTTACAATTTAAAAATATCATAAACAGGTACTTAATTTGTCACTGCAACATGACGCTCCTACCAGTAAAATGTTTAAAAAGCATAAAAATCTTAGCAACAAATTAGAAACTGTTAAAATTAATACTCTACTATAATGAACATGTCTTACTGTGTCACTAAGTTAATTCTTAAAAAAAAAAAAAAAAAACATTTGCACATGTCCATCCCGATGCAGCAGAGGGATGAACACATGAGTACAATCCAGGCAAATCACAATGATACAACAGCATGGGGGATGGAGGTGCCAGATGTGAGAGTATGGGCTTTAGCAGTTGACAACAGCTCACCCACCCTAAGAGAGGGAATTAGCCAGATATGTCACATTAACAAATCCTACCATTATCTGGGTGGGCGATCACCTATAGAAAGGGCTGTATAAACTTGCACTGGGGCAACAGTGTGAGTACTTTTGAGTTGGGGAGGTGGGGAGCTGGAAGTGTGGAACTACATGTCTCTCCTTATCCAGGCAGATATTGCAGAGCTGAGAAGCTGTACACTGGGTAGGGGTTGTGCTAGAAGGAGCAATCTCCCTGACCTACTGACTGGCCCACTCTCTACTATTCCAGTCTACCCTCTAATGGTGGGACTGTGACTGGTTAACCCTACGAAATTAGCAGGCCTATGGGCTCTTCGATGGGTAGCAAAGGGGCATAACATTCCTTCCTACTTGGGTGGTACTTGTGACCACTAAGGGTGGGAGCAAAGGCACTGTAAAGACTGCCTGGGAACAGGCCAAATCTAGGTTCTTGAGGGTGGGGACTGCTATGCTCCACCAACACCTGGTTCCTATCTCCAAAGAGGAAGAATGAAAGAGACAATTAGATGAAAACAGAGAAACCACAGGGTAGGTTTAGTAGACTGGGGTGAGGAAAACGCTTGCAACTATGGCTAAACACCAGTAGTCTACTTGTTCTTCTCCTGTCTCATCTGCCACTAATGCCACTAAGTGGTAAGGAAAAAAAACTGTTGACAAGTGTATACTTGCCACAGATGCATATCTTCAAAGTAGACAATGAAGTGAGATCTAACAAGTGAATTTAGCATTTCATGTTGTTTACTGTCTAGCAAATATATAAGTGCTCACACAAGAGGCACTACATCTCAATGGCTCACAGTAGCATCTTATGCTTGGGTTAAGAAAACATGTTGAACGTCATGAAATCCACCTCACCTCAAATTTGGGATTAAAGGTTATTTCACGTTTTGTAGAGCTGGTCACAGTTTAAAGCAAAACTTGAATTATGAGCTAAAAGATTTATTCGGTACTCTGAGGTATTTTTCAGTCGAACAGTGCTGTCTAGAGGGTGAGTTCCACTAGATTTGCACACATACAGGATCTTAAGAGCACTCTATAGTTGGAAAAATTTGATACAGTTATAAAATTGCTTTCAGCTTAATGTTTTTAGTGCCATGCAGTGAAGAATACTACTAGGGAGATTTGCTGAAAATTTGGTTACTTTACTACAGCACAGTTTGAGCTTGACAACCTGAGGGGAGTGCAGAATAATGAAAGGGGAAGCAACACATAATAAGCTTGGTAAAAGATAGTTTGCAGCAATATCTCCATGACTTTTTCCAGGCACACAGGATTTAGTCCTGCAAGGGGCAACTAGTTTTTTTGAGGCTTTCTTTATGGTATTTTGTATACGGAGGTGAAATATGAACTTTGCATCAATGGTCATTCTGAGAAGTTTAGTGCTGGGAACTAAAAATAAACTGAGTGCAGAATATTCTGAAATCACTAGTAATTGCATGTTTTGTTGCACAGATAATAAGAGGTTAGTTTTATGGACACTGAATATGAACCTTCGTTGCTCCAGACAGTATTTAAATTTGGAGAATGAGTTCTGAGTGATAGATTGGAGTTCTATTGATTTAGCAGCACAGCAGACGACAGTACAATCATCTGAGTAATGGATAATGGATGGACTGCCCTGATGCATTACCTAGGTTACTGACTTTAATCTCACTGGGAGGTAGGTGGAGAAGAACCCTTTGTCACAAACTACTGGGTCCTGCAGCGAAGGTAGTTTTGGAACCGGCCATGCAAATGTATGGAGCAGTTTTTGGTGAGACAGTATCTAAAGGCCATTGATAAATTAAGAAAAGTTGCTGAAACAAATCTGTCTTTATTTTGGTTACCGTTCATACTAGACCTCGATTCTTCAATTAAGCATGTATAACTCCCTATGTAGCATAAAACTCGCTTCCTACAGTTAAAATTTAAAGCAGCTTTTTTTTTTTTTTTTAATTTAAGTTTAGCACTCCACATGCATAAAATACAGCAATTGTTTGAAAGCTGCTACACATTAAAGATAACTTTTTTTTTTTTGGCTCTTCAAGTTGTAAACAGATTTTTTTTTTTTTTTCGGGGGAGCATCAGATCAGAGAATGGCTTTAGCCACCAGAATTTGCTATACCTCTGCTCCCTCCATCTCTTAAAGTCTCCAAGGCAAGGTCAGCAATTATCTACCCACCATATATTATAATTAAGCTGCATATCACGGAGATTACTTGAATTTCCATATATACTTACATATACATAAACGCGTGTATCTAGGTGTGTGTACATAAATATATATATGTGTGTGTGTGTATATATATATATATGTGTATGTATATATAAATATATATATATATATATATATATATATATATATGTGTGTGTCTTTCGGCTTTTCCCGGTTAGGGGTCGCCACAGCGGAACTCCGTTCCGCTAATGATTGGCAGTAGATTTTTACATGGTGGTTTGCCGGGCCTAACGCACAACCTTCAACGAAGGAAAGCCCATTCACGCATGTCGCCACACAGAAGACGCTC
>NC_056743.1:246234081-246241581 GCF_019279795.1 Protopterus annectens
GAGAAAGCATATGACAGGGTGCCTAGAGAGGAGTTGTGGTATTGTATGAGGAAGTCAGGAGTGTCAGAAAAGTATGTAAGAGTGGTACAGGATATGTACGAGGGTAGTGTGACAGTGGTGAGGTCTGTGGTGGGAGTGACGGATGCATTTAAGGTGGAGGTGGGGTTACATCAAGGATCAGCTCTGAGCCCTTTCTTATTTGCAATGCTGATGGACAGGTTGACAGACGAGATCAGACAGGAGTCCCCGTGGACTATAATGTTTGCAGATGACACTGTGATCTGTAGTGAGAGTAGGTAACAGGTGGAGAAGATCCTGGAGAGATGGAGATATGCTCTAGAGAGAAGAGGAATGAAGGTCAGCAGGACTAAGACAGAATATGTGTGTGTGAATGAGAGAGAGGATAGAGGAATGGTGAGGATGCAAGGAGTAGAGGTGGCGAAGGTGGAC
The DNA here is from genome assembly GCF_019279795.1 of Protopterus annectens. Lineage (NCBI taxonomy): Eukaryota > Metazoa > Chordata > Ceratodontiformes > Protopteridae > Protopterus > Protopterus annectens. The sequence goes on from NC_056743.1 coordinate 246,234,532, forward strand.
GAGTTTAAATACTTGGGTCAATAGTTCAGATCAACGGTGAATGTGGAAGAGAGGTGAAGAAGAGAGTACAGGCAGGATGGAGTGGGTGGAGAAGAGTGTCAGGAGTGATTTGTGACAGATGAGTACCTGTAGGAGTGAAAGGGAAGGTCTACAAGAGGGTAGTGAGACCAGCTATGTTATATGGGTTGCAGACAGTGGCATCGACAAAGGCAGGAGTTTGAGCTGGATGTGGCAGAATTAAAGATGTTAAGATTTGCACTGGGTGTGACGAGGGTGGACATGATTAGGAATAAGTATATCAGAGGGTCAGCCCAGGTTGGAAGGTTTGGAGACAAAGCCAGAGAGGCACGATTACTTTGGTTTGGACATGTGCAGAGGAGGGATGCTGAGTATATTTGAGAAAAAGATGCTAAGGATGAAGCTACCAGGTAACAGGAAAAGAGGAAGGCCTAAGATAAGGTTTATGGAAGTGGTGAGAGAGGACATGCAGGATGGTTGGTGTGAGAGAGCAAGATGCAGTGGAAAGGAAGAAATGGAAACAGGTGATCTGCTGTGGCGACCCCTAAAGGGAACAGCCCAGTATATATATATATATATATATATATATATATATATATATATACATATATATATATATATATATATATACATATATATATATATATATATATATATATATATATACATATATATATATATATATATATATATATATACATATATATATATATACATATATACATATATACATATATATATATATATACATATATACACATATATATATATATATATATATATATATATATATATATATATATATATATATACATATATATATACATATACATACATATACATACATATATATACATATATATACATATACATACATATACATATATATACATATATATACATATACATATATATATATATATATATATATATATATATATATATATATATATACATATATATACATATATACATATATACATATATACATATATATACATATATACATATATATATATATATACATATATATATATATATACATATATACATATATACATATATATACATATATACATATATATATATATATACATATATATATATATATATATATATATATATATATATACATATATATATATATATACATATATATATATATATATATATATATATATATATATATATATATCACATTACATACAAGATCTTAGGTCCCCCACAGTTCAGCATTTCCCGCTTCTATCTCCTTCTACTGTACAGTCTGGTGGTATTACCTCCAACCCTTCAGTGAATTCCACCCAGACTTCTGATGTTTGTGTTAACCCTAACTTGTCCACTGTTTCCTCCCATTTGTCTCTTACTACTTCCTCCACTGAAAATAATTTTTTATCCAGAAATGCTTTTTCTCCAATTATAACCAGAAGAAGAGGGAGATTAATGTCCTACGGGACTCTAGGGACCATTCAGAGTCACAGAGACTTAAGAGCTTCAACCATCAACCGGTCTATAACATACACTCCACAAGGAGCAAGGGGTTTACCAAGAGGAAGACCACGAAGATATGTGACTCACTGAATCTGAATTCTCAAGGTCCACAAGATGTCACCGCATTTCACTATAACACTGATGTGTTTAATTTGACTGACAGAGTTTTATCAGATAATATGATTTCATTACTGAAACTTGTTTTTTCTTTTATCCCAGCACATAGGGCAGATATTTCAAATGTACTATTAGATCTTCGTTTATTTGTTAGGAAATTAAATTTAAAATTACTATGCAATAAGGATACAGAGGATGTTACAGATGTTGAAGATATTTTATCTCCTGATTCTTTATCTAAATCCATATATGCTATGCCTATCAGGAAAAGTTTGTACAACCCACCTTTACTAAATACTTTACAGATTTTCCTGAAACTATGTGAAAAAGACCTCCGGTCTGTGTTGAAAAATAATTGTCTAGCTAAATGGTTTAATTTATCTACTGACCAAGTTAAAGCATTAAAATCTTTATCTTCAGATAAATCTCTCAGAATTATGAGAGCCGATAAAGGCTCTGGTATAGTTCTAATGGAACAGAGTAAATACACTCAATTGCTGCTTGCTGATTTAAGTAATAATGAATATTACACTACTGTTAACTTGAAAGATGTTTATCGTGCCTTTAAACTAATTGATAAGACTATTGTTTCTCTTGTTAAAGAAGGATTGATTTCAGAATTGGAAGCTGATTTCATTACTGTTGCCTCTCCACAGTTAGGCAAGTTTTTTGGTATCCCCAAAATTCATAAAAACCAATCCAATCCTCCATTTAGACACATAGTTTCCAATAAAAGGACAAAAACAGAAGGCATAGCTGAGTTAGTGGATCTAATTCTTAATCCTATTGTGCAGAATTCGCAATTTTTTCTAAGAGATTCTTGGGACTTTCTAAATCTATTACATGACTCTCCTCCCCCACATCCAGACATTATACTAGTGACTTTAGATATAGTATCTCTATATACGAACATCCCGCATGACACAGGACTGGAATTCCTTCATAAATATCTTTCCAATCATTCTTCCTTACCAGAAGAGAGAATCAATACTATTTGTAAACTTACTGCCTTAGTGCTTAAGAATAATTTTTTCTATTTTAATGATAGGATCTTCCACCAGACTAAAGGAGTGGCCATGGGGGCTAAATTAGCCCCAGCCTTTGCGAATTGGACTCCTTAATTTGTTTAAAAGGGTTTACCAAAGTGTTTTTATATAGAAGATACATTGACAATCTTTTCTTTGTGTGGCAGGGTACAGAATTAGAACTACTAGAGTTTTTGTCTGAAGTATCTAATAGTATCCCTTTTCTATCATTTCAAGTATCTGCAAAGGGTAATCAAGTTAACTTTTTAGATGTAGTTGTCTCGCTTATCACTGAACCACTCTCCTGGAATTCCTCCATTTTTAGGAAACCAACTTTTAGAAATAATTATTTGCATTACAGTAGCATGCACCCGCTTTTTATGAAAAATAATATGGTCAAAGGACAGTTTATCAGATTATCTAGAATCATTAGTGATGACTCTACCTTTTTACATGAATGTGAAGTGTTTAGTAAATTTCTTCTGGAGAGAGGCTACCCATTAGAATGTATTAATTCTAGTCTTCAGGAAGTTTGTTCTAATAGAAATACAAAATTCCCTCCTATTATTCTAAAGGGATTTTCTCCAAAACATTCTGAGGTTGGCACTACAGTCTTACCATTGAATAATTCTGGCTCTTCTGATGTTATAACGGACACAGTGGCTGGTTCTACAAATCAGGGTATTGACAGTAATTACCAACTCTGTTTCTCATTTAGATACCACTTTAGATAGATATACCAGTTTCCCAATTCCTATCTGTAGAGATGCCACTGCTATCAAAAAAGTGTTCTATAACAACTGGGATATTTTAACTTCTAGTAAAGAGGTCTCTGATAAATTAGGTCCTTTTCCGGTATTTACACACAAAAAAACTAGGTCTCTAAGAACTCTTTTTGAAAATAGAGACACCCCTTTTATTATTTCTCCAGGAGATACTACTTCAGTTATAGGAATGTATACTTGTAATTCATGTGTGGCGTGTGAATATATTTTTACTGGACTATCCTACTGTTTCAAACACAATAATTTTACTGTTCACTTCAATTATCACTTTGATTGCAAATCAACTGCTGTGGTTTATGCTGCTGTTTATCTTGTAATGCATTTTATATTGGAAAAACTATACGCAGACTTTCAACCAGAATAAAAGAACATTGTGCAGCAGTTAGAAATGCAGATGTAAGCAATGCACTAGGCAAACACAGTATTTCTTGTCCTAATTTTAATGCCTTTAAATTCCTAGTTTTGGATTATGTTCCTGTATTTTTTGGAGATGTTAATACGTTGTTAGAGCTTAAAGAGTTATTGTGGCAGCTTAGATTGCATGCAGATGCCCCTCCAGGCTTGAATGAAAGCTTTAATATTAAGTGTGCCTTAAAATGGCGCAAATAACTATTTTACTACATTCTTCTGTTATAAGTTTTAAACTACAGTTAACTAAGTCCCTGCTTGGTTTTCTACTGAATTATTCAGTGTTGATTTTTTTAGAACTTCTGATTTGTTACACATTTGGAATGCACATTTACTGATTTACATGATGTATATATTGGAATTGGAACTCACTTGTACACATTTCTGATGAAGTCCATTACATTAAATGGATGAAAGCGCTAAATATTGGCTCTGAGTATTTCCTGATATTTTAGTTTTTATTTTTTTGTCTGAAAAGTGTATTATTTTTGCCAGAAAAACGTGTTATTGAAGTTAGTTTTGTATGTATTATTCATTCTTCGAATCCCGCAGAGTTTTATGAGCAATTATTATATATACATATATATATACATATATATATATATATATATATATATATATATATAAAAACACCAAAAGATAGCTATATAAATGCATGTAATATGTTAATTCTGCACTCACTGATGACGCTCTTTGGAGCGAAACCGGTTTGGGGGATGTGTATCACTCAATAAACAAGCTTATTTCAAGCTTAATGCTGCTCGTGTCTCCTGCTTGTGCTGGAATTATCTTTTGGAGGTTTTTTCTATTTGTTCCGTGCACTCTCCTGATGTCCGCGCAACTGTGCTGTTGGGAGTTGGGTTATTTTTGCGGTTTGCTGGATATCACAGTGGTCGATACAACGTGGAGTTTCGTTGAGTCACTGAATTGTTCATTTTGAACTAAAGGGGACTTATACTAGCTAGCAGTATTTGTGATTGTGCACTTTCCATCATGGCAGAATCCGGAGAAGATTTGATGTGCTACATGGAAAATATTTTAGCGGACAAGGATGACTGCTCTGTTTTTGGGCAACAGGGAACTACTTCCAACAATACTACTGTCGGTTTGGTGACGCTGGATGAGGGAAAAGACATTGTGGACTGTTTCAAACGTTTGGGACAGTTGTCCCGCAAGGTACGCTCCTTAATATGGCATAATAGACTGTTAAAGGCCTATTTGCAGGCCAAAATAATACCTCAGGGGTTACGCCTACATGTGGAGCCTGGGGTTGGCTCCGAAAATTCAGTGTTCATGTCAAAATGGAGGGCGGTGCAGTCTACTGCCTCCATGTTGTTTATTGAATTGCTGATTGCTTTCATTTATCTGCGTATCATAATATTCAATCTGCTTTTAAAGGCATGTCAAGAGCGTGTTTTCACTTTTTCTGATAAGGGACAATATCAGCATTTGTATTCTACTTTCAAAATGGATATGGGCTGAGCCTGACGTGATTTAAAGATGCGAAAAATGAAGAAATATTCTAGAGACATGACTGATTATAAAAACAATGTGGTGTATACGTGGAAACAATTCAAAAGGGGTGTACGTTTTGAATCTAAAAAAAGTGGGTCTACTAAACGTAAAAGGGTTAGACCAATTTTAAAAGTTCCACACAGTAGTGAAATGTCTGATTTTTCATCCAGTGTTTCAAACACTGATACTGATATTGAAGCAGGGGACATTGAGCAGCATAGCTCACCAGTGAGAAAGAGGCCCAATACCCCTTTAGACGGGGCCAAACTTATCGTGGAGAGGAAATAAGGCTGTTGTTTCAGTCCAAAATGCAAGCAGTGAAGTTGTAGCTAATTTAGACCCTAAAGGGGTTATTGAAATTGATAATGCTGATGTTAACAATTTGATTGTCAATCTGTCTAGATGCACATTTGATGTAAACCAAATTAAACTCTTGAATAAAGGACTTGGATATGTACCATCATTTTATGTGTCCCACTATGATGTTGTTAAAGATGTAAAGCAATTCACTAGAAATTTGAATTTAAAATATTATTTTGCACACCAGGTACAAAATATTAATAATAGCATAGATGATAATTTTCATTTTAGAAAATCTGAATTTCAACCTCCATACAATGCTGTGGTTAAAACTTTTGAAAACTTGGTACTGCAAGATATACAGAGTAATTGTACTAGCATTTTTGTAAATCATACTAGGAATCTTAACAAAGATGAACATGAGGCTTTACAAACCCTGGTTAACAACAAGGACATTATCATAGTGGGGGCTGATAAGGGTGGGGCGACTGTGATTTGGGACAGGACTGAGTATACTCAGGAGGCTTTAAAACAGCTTAATGACCATGTCTCGTATATCAAGCTTCCAATGGATCCAACATATGATTTCAAGAGTGTAACAGATGGTTTCTTAAAAAGAGCATCAAAAAGAGGCATTATAACCGAGTCTCTCTATAAACAACTTACAGTTGATATACCAAGGCATCAATACTTTTATCTCGTCCCTAAGATACATAAAACTTTGATAGGTACCCCTGGTAGACCAATAGTGGCAGGTAGAGGTTCTTTGACTGAACCACTTTCAGAATACCTGGAATATAGGTTGAAGCCTCTCTTGAATCAGGTTAGGGCACGTATTAAAGATACCACCCAGTTTTTATCTTTAATGGGGGATTTACAGATACCTGTGCAAGCATATATAGGGACTTTGGATGTCCAATCCCTATATACCAGTATCCCTCATCAGGGTGGTATTCAGGCCATACAATATTGGTTACTACAAGCTGGTGTCTACTCTAGGGATGACATGGATCTAATTATCAATATTCTTCCTTTGGTATTAGAACATAATGTCTTCAGTTTCCAGGGTCAATGGTATCTCCAAAGCAAAGGGACAGCTATGGGGGCGACTTTCGCCCCTACATATGCTGACCTATTTATGGGTTTTTTTGAGATAAAATATATTTATCGGGCTGATTTCCCATTTAAAGAACAGCTCATGATGTGGAGGAGATACCTAGATGACTGCTGGGTTATTTGGAATGGGCCAGAGGGGGTATGGAACAAATTTGTCCAATATTTAAATAGAAATGTCTTCGGGATAAAATTTACAGGTAAAATACACCTGTTTACAGTCGATTTTCTTGATGTGCATGTCACTAAGACATTGGATGGCACAATAGCCACCACAG
>NC_056743.1:246246581-246279458 GCF_019279795.1 Protopterus annectens
TGGGTCTTTGTCCCCCTATTATTTTCCAGATTATTTAACCTAAGATATTAAGATTGAGAGGTGTGTGTGTGTGTGTGCACATACCCATACACGTGGGGGGGGGGGATATACACGCATCAACTTCAACTTTGCCTAGCGGTGCTTCGGCTGACATCCGTTTAATCAACACAATTTGGTCAACGAAACAGATGATCGACTGGTGTGCAATTTTGAAAATACCCGGGTAGGGGAATACAACCTTTTCTCTGTGGGTGATGCAATCTCGGAGCTAGAATATATAATTAGGGGGTGTGGGGAATGCTTTACTTTTTTAAAATTTTGCATGAGCTAAAATTAATTCTCTGTGCATGAGTACTAGTGTGTCACTCTGCATAATGTCGACCAATATATATATATATATATATATATATATATATATATATATATATATATATATATATATATATATATAAAACCATTAGGGGTCGCCACAGCAGATCAACTGTTTCCATTTCTTCCTGTCCTCTGCATCTTGCATGCATGCCCTCTCTCACCACATCCATAAACCCTATCTTAGGCCTTCCTCTTTTCATGTTACCTGGCAGGTTCATCCTTAGCATCTTTTTCCCAATATACTCTGCGTCCCTCCTCAGCACACATCCAAACCAATGTAATCTTGCCTCTCTGGCTTTGTCTCCAGACCTTCCAACCTGGGCTGACCTTCTAATATACTTATTCCTAATCCTGTCCATCCTCATCACACCCAGTGCAAATCTTAACATCTTCAACTCTGCCATGTCAAGCTCCGACTCCTACCTTTTTGTGAATACCACAGTCTCCAACCCATATAACATAGCTGGTCTCACTACCCTCTTGTAGACCTTCCCTTTCACTCTTACTGGTACTCATCTGTCACAAATCACTCCTGAAACTCTTCTCCACCCACTCCATACTGCCTGTACTCTCTTCTTCACCATTCTTCCACACTCACCATTACTCAGAACTGTTGATCCCAAGTTTAAACTCATCCACCTTCACTCCTTGCATCTTCACCATTCTTCTATCCTCCCTCTCATTCACACACATATATTTCATCTTAGTCCTGCTGACCTTCATTCCTCTTCTCTCTAGAGCACATCTCCACCTCTCCAGGGTCTCCTCCACCTGTTCCCTACTCTCACTACAGATCACAATGTCATCTGCAAACATCGTGGTCAACGGGACTCCTGTCTGATCTCGTGTGTCAACCTGTCCATTACCATTGCAAATAAGAAAGCGCTCAGAGCTGATGCTTGATGTAATCCCACCTCCACCTTAAATGCATCTGTCACTCCCACCGCAGACCTCACTGCTGTCACACTATCCTCGTACATATCCTGTACCACTCTTACATACTTCTCAGACACTCCTGACTTCCTCATACAATACCACAACTCCTCTCTAGGCACCCTGTCATATGCTTTCTCCAAGTCCACAAAGACACAATGCAACTCCTTCTGACCTTCTCTGTACTTCTCCATCAACACTCTCAGAGCAAACATCGCATCTGTAGTTCTCTTTCCTGGCATGAAACCATACTGCTGATCACTAATCATCACCTCCCTTCTTATCCTAGCTTCCACTACTCTTTCCCATAACTTCATGTTGTGACTGATCAATTTAATCCCTCTGTAGTTACTACAGCTCTGGACATGACCCTTATTCTTAAAAATCGGTACCAAAACACTTTCTCCATTCCTCAGGCATACTCACTTTCCAAGATTTCATTAAACAATCTAGTTAAAAACTCCACTGCCATTTCACCTAAACACCTCCACGCTTCCACAGGTTATGTCATCTGGACCAACAGCCTTTCCATTCTCCATCCTCTTCATAGCTATCCTTTCTTCCTCCTTGCTAATCCACTGCACTTTATGATCCACCATCCGCACATCATCCAACCTTCTCTCCCTCTCATTCTCTTCATTCATCAGCCCTTCAAAGTACTCTTTCCATCTGCTCAACACACACTCTTCCCGTGCGAGTAAGTTTCCCTCATTATCCTTTATCACCCTTACCTGCTGCACATTTTTATTAGCTCGGTCCCTCTGTCTAGCCAATCGGTACAGGTCCTTTTCTCCCTCTTTAGTATGTATAGATATATATATATATATATATGTATACATATACATATATATATGTATACATATACATATATATATGTATACATATACATATATATATGTATACATATACATATATATATGTATACATATACATATATATATATGTATACATATACATATATATATATATATATATACATATATATATGTATACATATACATATATATATGTATACATATACATATATATATATATATATATACATATATATATATGTATACATATACATATATATATATGTATACATATATATATATATATATATGTATACATATACATATATATATATGTATACATATACATATATATATATGTATACATATACATATATATATATGTATACATATACATATATATATGTATACATATACATATATATATATACATATACATATATATATATGTATACATATACATATATATATATGTATATATATATATATATATATGTATACATATATATATATATATGTATACATATATATATATATATGTATACATATATATATATATATATATATATATATATATATATATATATATATATATATATATATATACACACACACACACATACATAGAGAGAGCCTGCACATATGTATGTACGTGTGTGCATGTGTGTGCATATACGTGTGTGTGTGTGTCTATATACACAAGAGACAGAGGGAGATTACACAGTTATATAAATTTACACACACGATATACACACACACACACACACGATATACATATATATATCTATATATATCTATATATATCTATATACATACACACACCCTGACCCTAAGTAGCATCTTGCCCTCACCAAGAATGATGCCACAGTATAAAGACAAAATGATCAGTTTCAACAATTGGCTAAAGTATTGGTGTCATTCAAAGGGGATCCAGTGTCGGTCAGCCTGGGATGACATGCTCGACAAGCCACGTTGCTTTGCTAGGGACGGCTTACACCTGTCACCCTTAGGCTTTCGTATACTGGCCAAGGCTCTTGCCACCCCCATAGTGCCTTTTTTAAGCAAGGCTCAAAGGACAAACCCACCTCCATAGACAACCCAAGGATAAAAAAACTAAAGTTAATGCTACTCAATGCCAGAAGTCTAAACCTCAAGATGCACGCACTCGAGGCTCTCCTCAGTATGGAGAAAATCGATGTCTGTGCAGTAACAGAAACCTGGTTCAAGGCTCCTGAGAGCACCACAGCACTACCAGGTTATAACTCATACCATGCTTTTTGGCCCCAATACTCGGACCGAAGCACAAAAGAAGGGGGAGTATCTATATTCAAAGATACCTACACCTCCAGGTTAGTGGCACTGCACGAAGCATCGGAAACCATCCATGTGCAACTAACAATGGGCAAAACTGCCTTTCAGTCTGTAGCCTGCTACAGATCACCCTCCCTTTCACAGGAATCCCACTTGGCATTCCTGAGAACACTGGAGAATATAAAGGTCTCTCCAAACACTATGTTATTGCGTGACTTCAACTACCCAAACATTGACTGGGAAAACTATAATCCCAAACACCCTCGCCCAACGGTTCCTTGAATTTATAAACTCTAACGCAATGGAACAACTGGTCACCACTCCCACAAGAGGGAACAACATATTGGACCTGGTCATCACCAACATGGGGAGTCTATGTTCCACACCAGAGGTAAACCCCTCACTGGTAAGATCAGGCCATAAACTAATTTCCCTGGACATCCATATCCCATCCCCACCCCCAGCCAAGGAAATCACTGTAAAGAATTTCTCAAAAGCTAACTTCACACTTCAAGACTGAGGTGGAATCCTTCAAAGCCCCCCAGCCAGAGGATAATACAGCCCAATCTGCAGAATCCTTTACAATTGCATTCTATGAGCACCTGCAGGAATGTATGGATTGTGCTATTCCAAATAAAACCAAGACTCACTCCTCCAAAAACAGGAGACTGGTCTGGTGGGCCCCAGCCATAAATAAGCTATACAACAGAAGGAGGAAGCTACTACATGACAGAGCAAAATCCCAAAAAGGGAAGGCATCTCTGATCAGTATTAGCAAGAAACTACGATCCCTCACAAATTCATCAAAGGCCAGTTTCGAAAGAAAAATTGCCCTAGACACTAAAGATAATCACAAGGCCTTCTTTAGTTATGTCAGGAATATGGGTGGAAACTCTCAGATATGCTCTGAATTGTTGCATAACGTTACAAAATATACCGAACCTACAGACATAGCCAACATCCTGGCAGACATATTTAGTGCTAACTTCCCCCCCCCCCTTCCCCGTCAAAGGAGCAAATGCCTATCCCAACTGAATATAACCTCCCTAACATCACAGATGCACAGGTGAAAGCTGCCCTCTCCAAAGCAAAAAATGCCGCATCTATGGGACCGGACGGTGTCCCAGGCTGTGTCTTACACGAGCTCCAATAAGAACTGAACCCTCACATTAAGTCACTGTTCAAACTTAGCCTTACTATAGGATATGTACCCAAAGAATGGCGTACAGCTACGGTGGTCCCACTCCACAAAGGTGGCACCACAACGGACCCCAGGAACTATCGCCCCATAAGCCTGACTAGTCTGGTCTGTAAAGCTATGGAGCGTATTATCATGGAAGCCTCCAGACACTGGACCCTACCCAATTCGGCTTTGTTAAGGGCAGATCTTGCCTCTTAAACCTAGTTAATTTCTTTGAAACAGTTATCAAAACCATAGACGAGGGCAAGGTAGTCCACACAGCCTACCTGGACCTCGCAAAAGCCTTCGACACAATACCCCACTCGGGCATCATAAATAAGCTTACCAGCTTAAATATCAACCCCTATATCACAAGATGGGTTGCAAACTGGCTCGGGGATAGAACCCACATGGTCAGAATCGCAGGTGCCACGTACGAATCCGAACCAGTTACAAGTGGCATCCCACAAGGCTCAGTTCTGGGACCTCTCTTATTCGGTATATACTTCTCTGAGGTTCAAGCTAACATGGGGGTACTATGACTGACAAAGTTCGCAGATGACTGCAAACTGGGAGTCATAATCGACTCTCCAGCTGACACAAGCATCCTCCAAAAGGGTCTCACGGAGACGGATGCTTGGTGCCAGAACCACGGCCTCAAGCTAAATGCTAAAAAGTGCATAGTCATCCCCTTTGGGAAAAGCAAATTACCACATAGGTGGTAATCCCATTAAGTACAGAAGAAGTAATTAGAGATTTGGGGACCAATGTAGATGGTCATCTCTCCTTTGATAATCATATTGCCAAAGTGGTTAGAAAGACCTTCTATATAGCCCACCTTATCACGAAAGGGTTCGCATCTAGATCAAGAGAAGTCATTGTGCCCCTCTACTCGTCACTCATCAGGCCCATAATTGAATACAATGCCCCTTTTGGGATGTACCTTACCAGACACCTGCAGCAACTGGAGAGACCCAAAAGTACCTCACCAAGAGGATCATGGGCTACAAACAGATGTCCTATGCAGCTCGACTAAAGAAACTCCAGCTCTACTCAGTTACTTACCGCCTACTCAGAGGCGATCTATGCCTCATGTACAAAGCCATGTCTAACCCAGAATTAATGGACATGCTCCACCTCAAAACATCCAAATCCCTTAGAACTACACGCTCCAGGGACTTAAACCTCAGCACAAAAATAAATAGGACATGCTGGAGGGACAGATTCATTTCCCAGAGGCTCCCCTCACTCTGGAATAGAATACCAATTCATGTTAGACATAGCCCCTCGATGACCCTCCAAGCGAAATCTGGACGTGTGGATGGGAAATCGCAAATTCACCCCTGGGATCTCTTCTGTGTTCCTGCTCGACAGAGGCACAGTAAACTAATCTTAAAGGGCTACCTTCTGTGACCTACTATACAGAGGAACAGTAGGGTAATCTAATAGGAAGGCGAAAGCCAAATACACTCAGGCTAGGCTTGTAAATGCCCTAGAAAAATCAAATTCCGAACAACTGTGTTAGGTGAATAAAGGCACAAGCACTGTAACACGAAGAATTTATTCCAACACCTCTCAGACTAAGCGCTTTCACCAGTGAAACTGGCTTCTTCAGAGTCATACATTACAATACAAAATGCTTAGACCAAGTTAATATACTCTCCACTCTTCTGCACTCAAACAATTAAAACTAATTAATTAAACAATCAACTGATAAACTGAGTACAAATAAAAGAAACAGTACAATATTTAAACACTATAGACAACTATGTAAGAAATTGATACAAATAAATAATTCCGTTATATGTGTTGTATAAATAAAACATTTTTTTTTAAAAATCACATACCCACATCTAAATGATGCTACTTAAATATTTCAATTGAGGTTTTAAGGAAATACATTCATTTAGTCCCGGACGCCTAGTGGCATTAAGCCTAAGCTGCCATTCCATCTCTGATCTTGCTACCCTATTTTGAATATCACATTTAATATTGGGTTTAACCCTATCTATAATAAAGAATAGAAATTTGTTGAAGTTAACACATACCTTAGTGTGTAAATAAAGTGCATTATGCTCATCCTTCCTTCTGATGGAACTAACGTGTTCACCTATTCTTTCTTTCAAACTTCGTGTAGTCATGCCCACATAAAATGCATCACATGACATACGCGATGTACTACAATTTCTAGTAGTACAATTACAAGCACCTGGACATGATATTGTACGTTTATAACCTACAACACATAAATATGCCCCTTCTGCTATAAATCTACATCCTTTGCATGACCACATTTACTCATACGAGATCTTATATTGATTTTACCCTCTCTTTCAAGAATATTCTTCAAGTTTTTCCCTCTTCCATAGACTATCATCGGGACATCACCTAAAATCTCCCTGGTGTCACTGCATAGAAAATATTTCCACAGGTTCCTTAAACTGGAACACAATTCATTTGCTTTTTCATTGTATGTTAAAACAAATTTTGCTCTATTCATATTAGTGGCTACATTGTTGCTATCACTAATATTACCCCCTTCATAACCATTGCCTCTTAAAATAGGACTATAGCTGTTTTTTCTTTTCCTATATACTTCTTTTTTTATACTACGCAACATAGAAAGCGGGTATCCTCTTTCCAAAAACATACCAATCAATGTGTACATTTCCTTCCTAAACAGGTCATCGTTACTGATGAGCCTACATATCCGGACCATCTGGCCCTTAACTACTCCTTTCCTTTGATGTAAAGGATGACAACTTGTATAGTGCAACATCGAATTGGAGTAGCTGGGCTTTCTATAGATCGTACTCACTAGTCCCTCATCTATTTTATATACAGTAATGTCCAAGTAATTGACTACCTCCATATTCCATGTGTAGGTGAACCTAAGAAATTCTGTGGTTTTGTTAATGTAGGTAAAAAATTCCATCACACTCTCTTCATCTCCTTTCCATAATATAAGCAGATCATCAAGAAACCTGCTATACAGAAGAATGTTGTTCTTAAATTTGGAATCAAAAACGTAACGTCTTTCCCATGCCAATAAAACTAAATTGGCATAGACAGGGGCACAACGAGCACCCATCGCTACCCCTGTCTTCTGCCGGTATGTCTCCCCATCAAATTGTACAAAATTGTTATGTAAAACAAATTCCATCAGATCGTGACATATTTCTATTCTATCCTTATCAAAACTGGGACTAGCCAAAAGACTGTCATAAAACAATTCCAGCCCTATTTGATGCGGAATCACAGAAAATAAATTGATCACATCACTGGTTAAAAAAACAAAAGTTTCATTCTCAATACCTTGAATCTCTCCAAGTCTCTCTAAACAATGCCACGAATCTTTAAGTATATGGGCAGCATCCATAAGTGCCCTTTTACAGAAATAGTCAACAAAAGCTGCCATTGATTCTGTTTTTATGGAGGTAGTCAATTACTTGGACATTACTGTATATAAAACAGATGAGGGACTAGTGAGTACGATATATAGAAAGCCCAGCTACTCCAATTCGATGTTGCACTATACAAGTTGTCATCCTTTACATCAAAGGAAAGGAGTAGTTAAGGGCCAGATGGTCCGGATATGTAGGCTCATCAGTAACGATGACCTGTTTAGGAAGGAAATGTACACATTGATTGGTATGTTTTTGGAAAGAGGATACCCGCTTTCTATGTTGCGTAGTATAAAAAAAGAAGTATATAGGAAAAGAAAAAACAGCTATAGTCCTATTTTAAGAGGCAATGGTTATGAAGGGGGTAATATTAGTGATAGCAACAATGTAGCCACTAATATGAATAGAGCAAAATTTGTTTTAACATACAATGAAAAAGCAAATGAATTGTGTTCCAGTTTAAGGAACCTGTGGAAATATTTTCTATGCAGTGACACCAGGGAGATTTTAGGTGATGTCCCGATGATTGTCTATGGAAGAGGGAAAAACTTGAAGAATATTCTTGAAAGAGAGGGTAAAATCAATATAAGATCTCGTATGAGTAAATGTGGTTCATGCAAAGGATGTAGATTTATAGCAGAAGGGGCATATTTATGTGTTGTAGGTTATAAACGTACAATATCATGTCCAGGTGCTTGTAATTGTACTACTAGAAATTGTGTGTACATCGCTTCGTGTATGTCATGTGATACATTTTATGTGGGCATGACTACACGAAGTTTGAAAGAATAGGTGAACACGTTAGTTCCATCAGAAGGAAGGATGAGCATAATGCACTTTATTTACACACTAAGGTATGTGTTAACTTCAACAAATTTTTATTCTTTATTATAGATAGGGTTAAACCCAATATTAAATGTGATATTCAAAATAGGGTAGCAAGATCAGAGATAGAATGGCAGCTTAGGCTTAATGCCACTAGGCGTCCGGGACTAAATGAATGTATTTCCTTAAAACCTCAATTGAAATATTTAAGTAGCATCATTTAGATGTGGGTATGTGATTTTTAAAAAAATTGTTTTATTTATACAACACATATAACGGAATTATTTATTTGTATCAATTTCTTACATAGTTGTCTATAGTGTTTAAATATTGTACTGTTTCTTTTATTTGTACTCAGTTTATCAGTTGATTGTTTAATTAATTAATTAGTTTTAATTGTTTGAGTGCAGAAGAGTGGAGAGTATATTAACTTGGTCTAAGCATTTTGTATTGTAATGTATGACTCTGAAGAAGCCAGTTTCACTGGTGAAAGCGCTTAGTCTGAGAGGTGTTGGAATAAATTCTTCGTGTTACAGTGCTTGCGCCTTTATTCACCTAACACAGTTGTTCGGAATTTGATTTTTCTTAGTTTGAACCTGCATTGGTTCATTTGGTGTGCCTTTCTTTTGTTGTAAATGCCCTAGGGCAGATTGTTCCTACCTATGAACAATCTGTGTGTGTTTTTTATATATATATACACACATACACACACACACATATATGTACATACATATATATATATATATATATATATATATATATATATATATATATATATATATATACACACATATATATACATATATACACACACACATTTATACATCTCTATTTCATTATATACATATATATATATATATATATATATATATATATATATATATATATACACATACATACATACATATACATATATATATATATATATATATATACACACATACATACACATACATGAAGCTCTGACAAGCGAGAATGTGCTCATCTCATTTTAGCTTAATAAACCATTGTTTAAACAAGCAATACCAGCTCAAACTTTTTCCTATTTTTAATAAGACTTCAGAGTGATCTTTGACATGGATCCTAATAAGGTGAGACAAGGGACTATTTTAGTGAATAGTGTGGGGATATAAAGTATAGTCATTCTTGTACAGCTAGCTTTCCCTTTTTGATGCATATAGAATATATATTTATATTTACAATGTGTGTGTGTATGTGTGTATATATATATATATATATATATATATATATATATATATATTTACATGTGTGTATACATATATCTCACACACACAAAAGTGTACTCGTGCATCAGATACGTAATATACACATATAAAATTGCACTTTTTCATTTTGACAAGAAGACAGTTTAATTTTTCTTTTTGGTTACAATCATTTTCAGTGGGGTATTCTCCAGTTTTAGAGAACCGCATCTCACAAAAGCAGATTCTATCGGCAAAATCTCAGCTTTCTTGTCTGACCAATTTTCTCCAATTAACTCTCTACCTTTACAGAAAAATAAAGAGCTATTCAAAACAATCTTTTGGTTGAACTCTGTTCATAAGTATTCATCCTTGGAAACACAAGACTGTCCTACGATTTACAAAATTTATTTTTAAGGGCAACTTGAATGCTTTGGGTCAGGAAAGTTACTAATTGCATATTCCTAGGTGATCTAAACCATCCGACTATAGACTGGGAAACCTTCAACACCACTAGTGCACAAGCACAGAGATTCCTGGATTTTGTCAATGCAAATGCCCTGAACAATTAGAGTACCACTATAGGGAACATAATCTTGGATCTTGTCCTTACTAATATGGGAGCATCACCCTTGCTTATATTCTCATTAGGTCGGACCATAAAGCAGTCTCCTTTGAAATAAAACTGAAACCACAGATCCCTTCCACCCAAGGTACCTGTGCAAACCACCTATTCTTAAATAACTGGATTTGGTGGGGATTTGAAGCTTGCCAGTGTAATTCCACTGAATTTGCAGAAACATAAACCGCCACACTATACCAGAATGTAAGCAGCTGCATAAATGCAGCTTTTAACCAGTAGAAAAAATACTTACAGGGCAAACCCCAGAAAAAACCCAAATGGTGGAACAGTATCATCAGTAAAGCTTTACTATAAAAGTAAAAGAATTCTGACCTAAACTAAGTAGTTCCTACACTGCAAGAACCCTTGTCATTGAAGCAAATGACTCAGGAGCTTAATAAAATTGCATTGAACTGAGGTCTTGTTTCACATCTGAGCCCAGATCAAAGTCTCTTCCATCAGATAACTCTGTCTGGGTGGAGGGAATTGAAGGACTTACTGATGAGAAATTGAACTGCATGGTACTGTCCATGTCAAGGTATGTGGTCTGCCTTCTTTCAGTTCCGGTCATACTGCTTACAAGAATACTGCTTTAGGACTTCACCATAAACTCCACCATCATCACTACTGGAAAAGGGGCAGGCATGGCAGACAAACATTCGGCTCAATTCCATGTGGAATCTAAAGCACTGTAACAAAGGAGGAAGTAGACCGCAGCAATCAAAAACAGCTAATTTGACTGTCTGCCTGGTTTTAATAAAGGCATCTACATCATACCTTTCAACTGTACAGATTTTCGCAGAATGTCCAGATTTTTTACCTCACATTTTTGGTTTGGTTTCCATAAAATTGTTTTCTGGCAAATTTGTGGCAAACCATTAAAGACATAAGCTAAACAATGACAGAAATTTGAGTTTCAGACTTCATACCCTTCAGAAAATTCATACTAATGCAAATACTGTTATTCTATCAACTTTATCAAGTTTTTAAGAGCAAAATTTAAAATTGCCCCTATTTTTTGGCCTTTGCCTCACTTTTATTTATGGCTTTGTCCAGATTTCTTGATCAAAGAGGTTGAGAGGTATGGCATACCACACAAAGCCTGAGGAGATAAAAGTTTAAATAAGGAAAAGGGGGGAAAAACTTCACAATGCAAGTCAAAACAATGGCACCACTTTGAAATCATCTTGGTCTAAGCAAACAACTTCCCAGCATGCAAAAAACTTTTTTTTCACAAAAGTCAAGCACTTTTGATGTATAATGATAGCTAGTTGGACACTATCAAATAAACAACAAAAATGATGCATCTGTGTTGTCTGCACTCTTCCTCAAACAAAGGGTTTCGGATCCAACCTCAAATCAGACTTGCTACGTAGGCTCAAACTCCTCCCCTTACCCATAATCCTTTCCAAGCCCTATATTACCTCAGATCGAGTCTGACCCTTGTATGTAGATGTCTTAAGTAAGCAAATATGTATGAACATGAGGCAGACCAACAACCATACTCAAAGCTCTACAGAAAAAAAAAAAGAGAGAGAAGGGTCTGGAGCTTGCAAGGGGGAATGGGGGGAAGGTGGTTGAGGAAGGATGGAAACAGACAACACAGATATATTGTTATGGTGAACACCTAACTTTTTTACCTGATGTTTTTTTCATCTGCTCCTCAACAAATAGGACAGAGGCCCCAGGTAGGGAAAAAAAAAAAAAAAAAAAAAAAAACAATGGTGGTCTTCATGGAGGGATATTCTGAAGTACAGCAGAGTCAAACTTCGCCCTATCCCTAGACAAAATATCCAATTTGTAATGAGCAATAATGGTATGAGCATTAGACCAAGTAGCAGCTACTCAAATGTCATCTAGTGAAGCTCTAGACAAGAAGGTGGATGAGGTGGAAACTGATCTGGTGGAATGAGCGCTTGGGGTCTTGGTTAAGTCAATCCCTTTTCCTTATAAGCATGAGAAATTACTCGGTGAACCATCTGGCTAAAGTCACCTTTGACACAGATTACCCAATTTAGCCTTTGAAAAAGAAATAAATCAGATTTTCTGAAACCTTTAGTTCTGTGGAGGTAGAATCCAAGTTGTCTGTGCACACCCAACAAATTATGCATAGATTCCCCATTGTATGACAACTTTGGAAAGAAAACTGGTAAACTGATGGATTGATTGAATGCCGACTCTGAAGCCTCATAGGCAAAAAGGAAGGGTTAGCCCAAGGGGAAACTATTCTTATGAAAAGCTAGATAAGGTGGCTGTGGCAAGATAGTGCCTGGAGTTCAGATACTCACCTAGCCGATGTAATAGCAACTAGAAAAATGATTTTCCAAGACAAGAATTTCAAATCAACCTTCATGGAAGGTTCAAAAGCGCCACAGCCTGAAGTCCTGTTGAATCCAAAACAGGAGTAGGGTCTTTAACAGGTGGTCTGAGCAGAAAGGTGACTCTAAGGAATGCTTTATATAATCTTAGGGAGGTCAAGGAGAAATGATACTTGTCTATATGAAAAATAGAATTTGCAGCCAGTTGCGCTTTGACTACAGAATAACTAGCACCACTACGGAAAATGGAAGTGATGAATTTGAGAATAGCTGGAATGGGTGCCGAAAAGGGATCTCTCATGAGCCCAAATACAATCTTTTCCACCTGCTCTTAACACCTTCTTCGCAAAACAAACTTACTAAGATGCATGAATGATTAGAACTGGAGAAGAAAGCCTGGACCGACTAACCATTACTGAAAAGTGGAGAACTCTTGTGATTAATTTCTGAGACTGTATGTCCAGGTTATGTAGCCTGAGCAGGTAAGACAGGAGATCTGGAGAGGGATCCAGCGCTCAGGGAGGGTATACTAGAGGACGTCAAAGGAAGGGGAAACAAACTTGTCAAGGCCAGAATGAAGCAATGAGGATTATTATGCTCTTCCACTTGCATGCTTTCTGTAGAAACTTTGGAATGAGAGAAGTAGGAGAATATACATAAAGGAGACCAGAGAGCTAACTATAAATCACAGAATCTCTCGGTGACTTGCACTCTGCAGGGATGAGGGCAAATACCTACTGCATTTGAAATTGTGAAGAGAAGCAAAGAGATTGCAGCACGGTTGGACTCATTTATGAAATATCCTATTTGCCACCGAAGGATTGAGACACCATCAGTTAGGTAGCAGAGCAAATATGCTCATCCCATCTGCTAGTACACTGGACCTTCCCAGAATATGCAACAAAAGTAAAAGCACTGACAGTACCACAGCTGGGAAATTTATTACAAAAATTAAGGAAAGAATCAAAACAAAGTTACAAAGAATAAATCCTTACAAAACAGTGGTAAGCGCTTTCAGGGATCTACCCCTTCATCAGTCAACAGTTAAAAATCCCATAATTCATTAAATACTGGAGGTTAGTCACATGATGTTTCAAAATTTCAGTTGTACCCAATAAGGACATAACAATTAGTGCATCGGTACATATTAGCGCAGTTATGCAATTAAAGAGACCATATACTAAAGAAATTATAGCGAAGATAAAGAAATGTGTATAACCTTGTATGGTGTATAACTATATATACAATAAAAACCTGATCATCCTAGCAACAACACTATATATCCATATAAAAAATATATATACATAAATATACAATACCAGTTCATCCAGCTTATATAGATACATACATTAAAAATGTTTATGTGAAATATAAAATGCTAATATATATAAAAATAAATAATCAGACAATCTAAAATACAATGTATAAAATTATATAGAAAATGTATTGCAACATATTAAAAATCTAAAAATTCAAGAGAATCAATGTTTCAAAGGCCGAGCTTTTAAAAAAGGTTCAAGTGACACCATTTGATTCAACCCTGGGGGCTTGTCTGCCGCTAGAATTATCAGGTTTTTATTAAATTATATATAGTTATACACAATACAAGGTTATACACTTTTCTTATTTATCTTATTTATAATTTCTTTAGTGTATGGTCTCTTTAATTGCATAACTGTGCTAAAATGTACTGATGCACTAATTGTTATGTCCTTATTGGGTACAACTGAAATTTTGAAACATCATGTGACTAACCTCCAGTATTCAATGAATTACGGGATTTTTAACTGTTGTCTGATGAAGGGGTAGATCCCTGAAAGCGCTTACCACTGTTTTGTAAGGATTTATTCTTTGTAACTTAGTTTTGATTCTTTCTTTATTTTTGTAATAAATTTCCCAGCTGTGATACTGTCAGTGCTCTTACTTTTGTTGCTTTTCACTGACAGTTTTGTGCTTGGAGAGAGGATATTTACTTTAACTTCCCAGAATATGCACTGCCAGATGAATGCAGCCAAAGAGATCGTCCACTGTCATACTGTCAATATTTCTCAACCTAATAGGCAAGAGCACCTCCCCCCTCAGTTTGCTGATGTACCACACTACCAACATGTCTGTCTGTACAGCAATCATCCCTGGAGGATGAACATCCTGAAGGGCCTACAATGCTAAGAGGAAGGCTCTCATCTCTAGGACATTAATGTAAAGACTAGTCTCTGAAGGGGACCATGTGCCTTGAACCGTCCGTCTCAAATAGTACCCCCCTACCCCAGGTGGGAAGAAGCTGTGGTCACTCTGACCTAGAGTAAGAGAAGAGTAAAAGAGTGGCTCTGACAGGCTACTTCTGCGTGAATCTACCAGGTTAACTGCTCTCTACAAATCTATGTGATTTTAATATGAAAATTCATGGAGTGCCAAACTATCAACCATTACACTTCAAGTGTCCACTGTAGAACCCTCATGTGAATTCTTTCTAGTGGCATAAGTGTTACGCTGGCTGTCACTGAACCAAGGAGCTGTAGAACTAGCTGGGCTGGAGGTAAACGAGAGATAACAGATATGTGGCTTGATTCTGTAATTACGTACTGCCTGGCTTGCAGCAAACCATATTCAATGAACTTCAGGACTTTGGTGGGGGAGAGCTAAGATATGTTGTTCACTGTGATGCCCAGTTGGACACACAAAATGGAGCAAGTAGTCCCTGGTACAAATAAAAAAAATGTTTTATGGGAGCAGTGAGAAGCCAGAAATTGAAATAGGAAACATCTGAAATCTTACCAATCTCAAGTGAGCTGTGACCACTGCCATGCACTTGGTGAAAACCTGGGCAGCTGTGGTGAGTCCAAAAGGCAGTGCTCTAAACTGAAGCTGACTGGCTCCCATCTTTAACTGAAGATATCTCCTAAATCACCTATGTTGATAAGACAGTACTCATCCTGGAGATCTATCAAAGTACATCCAATCATCTTTCTGCAATACTGGGAGAATGGTCTGAACTGTAACCATGCAGAACTTTTGAGTGTTTGACAAACTGCTTCAAATTACTTAGATGCAATATAGGTGTGAATTCTCTATTTTTCTTTATCACACGCATCCTTGCTAGTTTGGTGAGACTATTTGGATGACTCTCTTTGCAAACAGTTTTTTTGATCTCGAAGGCTTTTGCTTTTTACTGACAAGGTGGTACATCGGTAATTTTTCTTGACTATATGGGAAGAAGGGAAATGGAATGCAATAACCTCTGGAAATTATTTTCTGCACCCAAGCATCTTTTGTGATGGATGTCCAAGCTTTCTGGTGCAGAGATAAGCCTCCACCCCTCCCAAAGTGCTTCCCCAGTGCTGCAGTCAAGCAACACTTCAGGAGTGTAGGAAGGGCTTCTAGGAAAAGGAACTTCTTGGTTTTGCGGGCCTCCTCTGCTGTTAGGGTTCCCCACTGTGCCTCAGGCTCTAGCTCCACATGAGTCCTGGGAAAAACCTCGTGAAATCACATTTTTTTATGCACTTTCTGGATCTGTAAGAACATCCTCTGAGGGTTATGAAAACTGTATCCCAGCCAGTTTTCCCCATCTTGTTCACTCCTGCAGAGAGTGTTGCGCTGAAATAAAGTAGATCCATCAAATGGTGCAACAATGAAGGATATCTTGAAGGGCTCCACAAAGTTATAGAGGCACATCCAGGTATGTCTCCTCACAGTAATGCTAGAACTTGCCACTTTAGAAGCACCCTTCATGGCATGGGAAAATCAGCCACACGGAGGCATTTGATAGGGACTGTATGATAACCAGTTGCAAATAAATGGTATTTTTGTTCTCTGCCCAAGACCCCAAGAGGAAACTGGCCAGTTCCTTGATCTTCTGGAACTTCGTAACGTCTGCCACATTTATTTTTTTTTACTTATTTAACATTTGTTAACTGGAAAGTCAGACTTGGAACTAAGCCAATTTTCAGCAGAGGCCCAGGGAAAAATGTTCCAGACATACATCTTGTTAACGTGGGAGGAAACCGGAGTACCTGGAGGAAACCCACACGAACACAGGGAGGACATGCAGACTGCACACAAAAGGCACCCCAGCCAAGAATCAACCAAAGTCCCTCTTGCTGTGAGGTGACAATGCTACTGCTGCACCACTGCACCATCATAATTCAGCAATCTTACAGCACACAGAGCTGAAGCATAAAAATTTGATCCCTGAGCCTGTCCAAGCCACTGTTAAGAGGACAGGCAGAGGGACTGTCAAGTAAATTCCTTTTTGGTGGCTGCTTTTGCCACCATAGCATCCACTGGGGGACCCCTGCTCCAATGGTCAAGGTCCTTGGGTACAGCTAAATACTCATCTTGTCTGCTAGGGATGGTTTTCCATGATGTCCAGATCCTTCTATGCCCAACATAAAGCGAGGTCCACCTTTTCATCTGCTGGAAGGACCATCCAGGATGCAGAGGAGCTGATTCCGAAAGCCCTGAGAAGCAGACTGCTCTTACGAAGGGGCTTTGAAGACCAACCACCTTTCAGTCCCTGAAGTTCAAGAATCTCTCTGAACAAGATGTCCTTTTTATGTACAGGTGGTTTTATTTATGGAATTTTGTTTTAACAAAGGTTGTTTTTTTTGTAGCAATATATTTAGGAATAGGTTTATTAATTTATGTAATTACATGCACATATTTACATTTTGTGTGAGTTTTTAGATAATGTTCACATGAATTTCTTTTAGAGCTATATATATATATATATATACACACACACATTATATATATATACATATATATATATATATATATATATATATACATATATATATATATATATATATATATATATATATATATATATACACATTATATATATATATATATATATATATATATATATACACATATATATATATATATATATCAGTATTTACACAAAATAGAAAATGTGTTGAAAATATTTATTAAGTATTTTACACTTGTACCCTTGGGTAGCGTTCGAAAGACATGCGTGCGTAAATGGGTGTGCCTTTGTTGAAGGTTGGGCGTCGAGCTGGCACCTCTGCGTTTCGTAAAAATCTACTGCCAATCGTTAGCGGACCAGAGTTCTGCTGTGGCGACCCCTTACCGGGAAAAGCCGAAAGAAAAACAACCCTTGGAATGTGACAGACTAAGATTTTAAGTGTCCTAGTGGTTGGGTAAACAAAGTGGATGTTATGCCATCTATATTTTTTAGTAGTTTCTTCTGCACTTTTTAAAACTTGATATTTGTTAATTGATTTATTACTTACTTAACTGATTTAAGGAGGGCATTTAAATGGATTGACCACCTACATGTCTTACCTGATGAAGTCTTTACTCTGGACAAAACACAGCGACCAAGTTAAGGCATTAATATTTTAATTGTGTGGTTCGTTTAATAAACTGTGTACATTCAATACCTTTCATTGTGGTTTCTTGAAGTCCTTAAATCCTCAGCAGTGCCAACTTTTAATTTTTTTTGGTTGCTCGAGTTTGCTTGAGAGCTTCTGGCACTGGTCTCTCTCTCCTTTTTTTTTGGCTGGTAAAACACAGAAATGTTAGAAATTCCTAGTATGGCCAGCTCCATGGTGCAGAGGAATAGAGCTCTTAATGTGACCCAGACAACCAGGGTTCAATTAGCTGCCCATTACTACATCAGGCAGACAGGAAGAAAAAGGGGGGAGAATGAAACCGTATGACCCACTTCCCTTTCCTGGTGATGGAGAGAGTTGTGAACACTTGGGGCACACAAAGTCATGGTCACCCCCTGGTGAAGATTAGGGAAACCATCACTTGTGCTTCCCGGTGTGTGAATGTACCTTGTCACTCTCCTGGGTGTTGCAGAGTGCATGAAGAGGGTTAGGGCAAGAAAAAGAAAAGCTGAAGTATCCCCAACAACTGCTTAAATAATTGCCTTTCTAGCAGACTCTTTCCCTGGTGAATAGGAACAAATGGGATCATTAGTTGGGAGGGGCTGATGATCCGAGGTCAGCAGAGGAACAAAAAAAATCCTAATGCAAACCTGAAATACTTATGAGCCATACTTGGTATGTCATCAGGCGCCACACACCTGGAATCATCATTCCCAAAGCTAAGTCAATCTCTCATACTAGCAATCTGAATTTTGAATGCAAAACTTAATATACTGAAGTCTTGTACAAAACAAGATTTCAGCAATAATACAGTAATGTAAATTTACTTTGTTACTGGAATGCTGTAATTCACTAACACATTGACCAGTGAAACACATTCAGACAAGTAACATGAAACCATTCACACACAAACATTAAGTGGACTTCAGGTTTAGATCTTACAGGATGTGTGCCGTATTCACAAATGGGCAAGGGAAGTGGGAAAATTTTTAAAACTTAAATTCTAGTGGAAGAATTTTACTTCATTTAGGCCTAATGCATGTATTTGAAAAGAACACCTCATAGGAGGTTACTAGGCTTGTGGCCTTACAGCCTTTACAAGCCTAGCCATGTTAATCCCAAGTATCCCCATTTGTTCTTTTTGGGTAGGTCACAGAACGAATTTAAGAACAGAGCAGGTCTGTGATCAACACTGGCTACTCCTGTCCATAAGGGACATGTGCGCCACCCCAGGGGTGGATTTGCAGTCTCCCATTCAATTACCTAGGTTGGGTTTGAATAGGGTCAGTGAGAAGCTCTGTTTCAAGTGAAACGGGAGTCTATCCCAGAGAAGTGGCAGTTTCTGGAAGACATATCTGTCAACAGTATAATCTGTTAGTGTCACTTGTGATTTTAATTTAAGAGAAAATAATGTAAACTTTGATGGTTTCATTTTCTTCTTAAATCAAAAATGATCACAACAAATGGTTTAAATCAAGTTGAGCCAAACAGAAGGATTTTACCATCAAATTTCGGTATAATCTTTATTTTTGCAACTGTTTTTCATGAGCGACTACGTCCCCTCCCCAAATTAAAAAAGATTACTATTGAAAATTCCTTCCAAAACAAACTTAGAAAATGGCAACAGCATTACTTGCTAAGTAGAATAATAATTTACTACAGGGTGGGTTTTATCTGGATGTAATAGACCTTCCAGAGGTGGGGAGGTTGTGCCTGCAACATCAAACCACACACACCACTCTTTGGTGGTGTGTTATTTTCCTTGCAATGCTCACTCTATTGGGGATTAAGGCTTATATGAAGTACTATCAAACAATTAACTGCAAACAATGCCTGCAAGTGTGTGATGGACAGCTAAAACCCTTAACAATGGTGCAAGTGACAATAGTCTGATTAGCAGCTGGACCATTCTATAGCGCAAACAGGGTGAATGGGCATGCCAGTCCTGGGGGGCATACAAAATTGAGACTTCACTGATCCCTAGTAAAGGTTAGAGCTCAAAGTGAGACTGACAGCAAGGCTAGGTATGTGGGAGGACTATGATGCAAAATGCACTAATGAACAAGGTGGACAGGTTTTCAAGCCACTCTTGTTTGCCTGCCCAGCTGGACAGCATATCAGCATGCTAAAAGGAGTGATAGAGCTGAGGATCACTGGCAGGCTGACATGTACATGAAGTTTTCTGGTTCTGTGGCTCATATCTATGTACAAAAGCCCACAATTGCTTGCTACTGGAAATCTGCACTTTGTGGTCAACTCCATGACCAACTGGTGGGTCCACCAAGTACTAGGCTATGTTGGGAACAGCCTAGCAGGAGCAATTGGTGATCTGGGGTTTGTCTAGCACAGCAACTGGTAGAACACCCAGAAATCTAGAGAGTACCAGAGGTGTGTGTGTGTGTGTGGGGGGGGGGGGGTTCAGAAAATGTTCTAGAAATGGTGAGATTACAAAAATTATACTGCAGTTCAGATTTGCACATATACAGCACAAACTCAGTTTCATAGGTAGGTACTAGGTTATGGGCCCTAGGGCCTATACAAGCCCAGCCAAAAAGGTACCCTGGCTTTTGCCACCCAAGAAAATTATTTTCCTGTGCCACTGTCGAGTAGAGGCACGGAGGTAATCTCCGGGGTGAATTTCCTATTTCCCATCCAAATCAAGATTTTTCTTGAACAGTCCTAATGAGGAGCAGCTTTGTTTGATATAGATAGGTAGTTTATTCCAGAGTATGGGAAGTCTCTGGGACAGGAATCTATCCCTCTGGCATGTTCTCTTTATTGTGGTGACAAGGTTTAGGTCCCTAGAGCATGTAGCTCGGAGGGATTGGGATTTCTTTAAGTGGAGCATGTCCAACAGCTCTGGGTTTGACATAGACTTGTATGTTAGGCAGAGATCACCTCCGAGTAGGCGATATGCGACGGAGTAAAGCTGGAGTTTTTTGAGATGGTCTGCGTAGGGCATCTGTTTGAGGTCGGTAATCCTCTTTGTGAGGTATTTCTGCGGCCTTTCCAGTTGTTGAAGAGGTCTTGTGAGGTACATACCAAATGTGGCATTGTACGCTATAATGGGTCTAATGAGTGATGAGTAGAGGGGAACAATGACCTCTTTCTGGATGAGAAACCTTTTGTGATGAGGTGTGCCACGTAGAATGATTTCCTGACTACTGTGGTGATGTGATTATCAAAGGAGAGACTACTGTCCATCTGTGTCCCAAGGTCTCATCTTAGGCAACCTAGTTGGCTGCCTAGGATGTTAGCTGGCCAGGGATGCTTTCCCAACTTCTCTTCTCCAACCAAGCTAAAACATTTTCCCATCACAGCACCACTGTTCAAAGTAGCCACAGCTGCACTGCCCAGTAGGGAAATCATCACATACTTAATTTTCAGGCTTTCTGCTTGGTCCTATGATCTACATAATGCCTCAAAGGCTCTATGAGGCACTGTAATTTTTTTGTCCAGATTGATGGGTGGGACCAAGCAATCTGCACAATGAGTGACAATGCCTCAAAGGCTCTGTGACTCTCTGCCTAAATCTCTATATATGATGGAGGGTAATAAGTATTGGAAATAAGTAGCCCATGGCACAACGAAGGTCTGCAGATGGTATGCAAGACAATATTGTAGTCAGTGTGTAGCTCAAGCACATCGCTCTGGCTTACAGCAGTCAAGTTATATTTTAAACTGTGGCAAGCAACCAGGTTTTTTTTTAACCTTTCTGAACCAAGCCGAATTACTTTGAAGCAGGCCACTGAATACTTCAAAACAGCCAAAATAAAATGACTATGGTCATAATTTATCTTATTCATATTAAGCATCTGATGTGTAAACAAAGTGCCTATACTTGCTAGGTACAAGAGCTATCTACGGATGAAAGAGATGGAACCTGACTTGATGTTGCTTGTTAAAAGTTAAACAGTTATTAACCTGGCTTTAAATAGCTAATGTGCATTTCTGTGAAGGTAGCTAAATACTTAATTATGACCAATTAGTGTTGTGTGAAACGGAATCAGAAAAATTACAGAGACCATTATTTTTATTACAATCATACCAGAGGTGAACAGTCAAGTTGAAATAAAGTTGGGTAGAGGTGTTGTATAGCATTTAAAATGACTGAACCCACTGCAGTCTGCTAAGGTTAAGCGATCATTATTGCAACTTTGAAGGACTTAGCAGCATTTGCAAAAAACAACTTGTTTACTTTACTTTCGCTACTTGGTTTTGCAAAAGCTGAAATACATTACTGGACCATTGCATTTTTATCACAAATCAGACATCTGAGGTATAGTCAGAATGGTTAAAGATGCTAATCATCCAGGCCAACTTCCAGACATACAGACAATATTAATCCAATATAAAAGTTCGTTAGTCACTACAAGAGCCTGCAAGTCAGATGTGCTACACTTCCAATTTGTAATGTAAATGTGGCTACAAGACAGCTGGGCAAAGACACTTATTAAAATAAAATAAATAAATAAAAGAAGCAGTAGCAAGACAGGCAGTAATCCTACTGGTAAATGTGCTTTGACATGGACGTTCAGCATCATATTCAGCTGATCCAACATAAAGGTCTACCACTAACCTCAGAATCTACCATAATGAATTTTATTTCCACATTTGGTTATTAGGCAAAAGCAATATGGAGTCTTCTTACCCAATTAGATGGGCAACATATATATGAAATACAGACTTTATAGAAAACTCAGCAAATCAAACCGTACAGTAATGAAAAAACAAAAAACATAAGTTTTTTTTCTCTATCACAACCAAGAAGCCAAGCTGCTATTTGTCATAACTGCTGCTGCAAAAGATGGAGACTATAATACAAATGTGATTTCCTAAATTTTATTAAAAAAGGCAGCTTATTTTGTTATTTCTTTAAAAAAAAACCAGGTGACAAAAATAGAGCAATAGGGCTACATTTGTGACAAGTTACTGTGCTCATTTCATTTACAAATTAGATTCTCTACATGAAAATGACAATTTTGAGGCACCAGTACAGCAAAAGAAATGAAGGCTTTTTTCATAAGATTCAGTGTGATGTGGTTACATTCACTGCACTGGTATGGAAGCATAGCTAGAGGACCTTCAACCAGCATCCAGCCAACACAGTCTCACAAAATACATACAATCTTCTAGTATGCTTCCAGTATGCTTCTGTATAAAGCTGCTGCTATTATAAGAAAAGAAGCACAACAACTGCTCCTTTAGTTACCATAAAACACACAGCAAACAGAACAGGCAAAAGTTTTTCTATAAAGTCATCTTTATGGAGCCACCACAACACTGCAGGACTCAACCAATTCTACAGGCACAAGCAAGTTTAGCTGACAGTATAATACTGATCCATGATGTACACAGACACTGAGCATTAGCAAACTGAAGAGTATGAAGCTCAAATGGCATGCAAAATCAGTTACAAAGCTAACACAAAAGTAAACAGTGATACGTAGGCATGAACAAGGAACACAATGGATATGGGTAATTTCCTGAAGAACGCTCACTGCAGATTACTAATACTAGCAATAATAGTCCATTCTGTACACTGCATTATGCACTCTACTCCTAAATGTCTCTCAATTAATATGCCGTGCAGAGTATCGCCCTGTTGTACACCTTCAGCATACACATCCCCAGCAATAGAGTACAAGAGGAGTAAGGTTGAGGACAGATAGAGAACAGTACTCTGCACTTAAGAGCAGTTTATCTTAACCCACCACATAGTATACCAAGACTTACATCAAATCATACCTATACATGGCTCTCAGGTCACCTGGGACAGTACTAATGCTTGGGCCTACCTTTCCTGAACAACTCCTGTGCCATTTATCACACAGCTGCACAGTCTATGCTGCTGAACTCCCTTCAGACAAAGCAATCCCCATCCCCGAATACCTACTGGACAGTTTATGGATACTCAGTTTGCCGCACTGAGCATCCATGACATGGACTTGCTCTTTCCCCAAGTGCATCCTGCACAACTCAAAAATGACAAGGCTCAATGTGTCATCCTACTGTATTAACCTAACACTCTCCACATATCAAGTATTTAACTGTGGTGCTCGGCGCAAGAATAAAATGAACTGTGCACTAAACTGCTGCACAGCGTACACCTTTTCACTGCATGATGCATTTAACAAACAGTGACAATGTGACCGGGCACATGAAATTGACTAATACATACAAGATGTTCTCCAGACCACCCTTAGTTTACAGTTTGGAAAGTATCTCAGAATAATGATCCGTGTTTAGATAATAGTCTCTCGATCCATCTGATGTGCCATAATTACAGCAGTATTATCATCTTGTCCTGAATAAAAGAGAATGACAAGAGATCTGCTCAGGAAGATTGGTGATATTAAGGGACACTACCAAGTAAAATGAAAGTACAGTTGTGTACACCTACCATAAATGTAGATGTTCGAGTGTCTTCACTGTTGCAGTCATAACTGTAGGGTGCTCCTGCCGGCAGGCAGCCCGAGGTCGGCCAGAATCCCAAAGTCTGGGTCCGGCGTCGGCTGTATAAGCTAGTACCCTGACGTCAGTACGCTTTGGTACATAGCCCTCAGCCGACGCCATCTTCTCCAGCCTTTCTTGCCCCAGATGTCAGAAGTCCCCAATAAACCAAAAATGAATCCAACAAGGAAACACAAATACACCACAAAAAAGGAAAAGAGGGGATAGGAGGGAGGGCCCGACTGCAACAGTGAAGACACTTTCGAACATCTACATTTATGGTAGGTGTACACAACTGTACTATGTTCTTCGTGTTTCACTGTTGCAGTCATAACTGTAGGGTGGAATCCCAAAGCAGTGTAAAAGGGGAGGAGGCTTTAGATAGAAGAAGGGGAGGCAAGAATACCCTGCAAGACAGCAGAGGCAAAGCCTGCCCTGGACTTAGAAAACAAGGGGAGATTGTAGTGCTTGGAAAAAGTATGCACAGAACTCCAAGTGGCAGCTTCCAAGATATCCTTGGTAGGGACTCCTCTGAGGAAAGCTGTAGAAGTGGCAGCTGCTCTAGTAGAGTGACTTCTAATGGTACCTGGTAACTGTTTCCCATGATGAGTGTAACAAAATCTGATTCCATAAGCAATCCATTTGGAAATAGTTTGTTTAGAAATAGGTTTTCCAAGAGAACTGGAAGCAAAGGAAACAAACAATCTGTTAGACTTTCTGAAATCTTTAGTCTTGTCCAGGTAAAATCGTAACTGTCTGTGCACATCTAATGAATGCAAAATCCTTTCCCCTTTGTTTTGAGGATTTGGAAAGAAAGTAGGAAGGTGAATTGTCTGATTTAAAGCCACTTTCGAAATCACTTCAGGCATGAAAGTAGGATTGGTCCTCAAGGATACTCTGTCCTGATGAAAAATAAGGTATGGTTCCACAGCCATGAGAGCTTGCAACTCTGAGACCCTTCTGGCAGAGGTCAATGCTAACAAAAGAACAGTCTTCCAGGATAGAAACTTAATATCTGAAGATGCAGCAGGCTCAAAAGGAGGCAAAGTAAGTTTTTCTAAAACATAATTAAGATCCCAGGCAGAGACAGGAGGGGTCCTTGGAGGCCACAAATTTTTAGCCCCTCTCAAGAACTGCTTCACCAAAGGATGAGAAAAAACAGGAGGATCAGCACTGAAATGTGCAGAGATAGCAGAAGCATGAATCTTAATGGAAGAAAAGGAAAGTCCTTTAGATAAAAGCTCCGAAAGGTAAAGCAAAATAGGAGAGATCAGGTACCTGAGGATCAGAACCTCGGTCCTGCATCCAAATAGAAAACCTCTTCCATTTAGGAGGCATAGGATTTCCTAGTGCTAGGCCGTCTAGCTTCCAAAAGAACATCCAAAACTTGTTTGGGAAGACTAGAAGGAATCAAACTCCTTTGAAGAGCCAAGCTGCCAGGCAAAGGGTCTTGAGATTGGAATGTAGTAACTGACCCTGTTGCTGGGACAGAAGCGAAGGGTTCAATGGGAGAATCCAAGGAGGCCCCGAGAACAGGAGCTTTAAAGTTGGATACCAAAACTGTCGAGGCCAATTTGGAGCAATCAAGATGAGGAACTTGGGCTTGTCCTGTTTTATTTTCAGTAATACCCGAGGTAGTAGAGGAAGAGGAGGGAAGGCATATGCTGAAAGGCTTCTCCAGCTGAAGGACAGGGCATCCACTTTCCAAGCTGCTTTGTGGAAGGACCTGGTGCAAAAGCGAGGCAGCTGATGATTGAGATGGGATGCAAACAGATCTATCTGGGGACATCCCCAAACTGCAGTAATCCTGTTGAACAAGTTGGTGTCTAGCATCCATTCGTGAGGATCTGAAATGTTTCTGCTCAGGCTGTCTGCTAAGAGATTCTGTTTCCCTGGAATGAATTGAGCCTGGAGATGTAGATTCAAATTGAGAGCTGTGTCCCATAAACCCATAGCTAGTCTGCAAAGGGGGTATGAATGAGAACCCCTGCTTGTTGATGTACCACATGACCGTGGTGTTGTCTGTCTTGAATTAGCAGAGGCCTGGTTGTAGAAGATTCTTGAAGGCTAGAAGGGCGTTTTGGACTGCCAACATTTCCTTCAGATTGATGTGCCAGTGAAGATGGTCCTTTGTCCAGGTTCCCTGCTGGCAATTGTCTAGAAAGTGTGCTCCCCAAGCATAATCCGAGGCGTCCGTGGTTATGATTTGAGTAGGTTGAGGAAGATGAAAAGGTTTTCCTTCGTTTGAAGTGCATGCCCTGGACCACCAGAGGAACTCCTTCTGAAGGCAGGGGATCAGAGGAATCTGGATATCCAGATCGTGGTAATGCTGTGACCATACACTTTTCAGATACCATTGAAGCTTTCTCATGTGAAGCCTTGCATTTGGAATCAACAGAATGCAGGAAGCCATGTAGCCCAGAGCCTGCAGGAATTTCCTTGCAGTGAGCTGAGATAGAGTTGCCAAGGTGTTGAAAGTAGAAGCCAGCTGAATTTGTTTTTCTGGAGTGAGGAAGGCCCTTTGTAAGGTTGTATTTAAGAGGGCTCCCAAGAATACCATTTGTTGAGAAGGGATCAAATGTGACTTTTTTATGTTCACTGAGAATCCCAGTAGGAGGAGAAGGCGTTGAACAAAGTCCAGATGTTGAAGCAGAAGATCTTTGCTGTCTGCCTGAATAAGGCAGTCATCCAAATAGGGGTAAATCTGGATCCCCTGAAGTCTGCAGTAAGCCACTACTGGTGCCAGGCACTTGGTGAAGACTCTGGGCGCAGTAGATAAACCAAAGGGCAGAACAGAGAATTGAAAGTGCCTCGAACCTGCCTTGAACCTGAGGAATTTCCTGCGTTCTTGTCTGATGGGAATATGTAAATAGGCTTCCTTTAAGTCCAATGTCACCATCCAGGCGTCCTGAGAGAGCATTGGAATTAGTTGTTGCAGAATAAGCATCTTGAACTTTGGAATTTCCAAAAAGGTGTTTAACACAAAGGTCCAGAATAGGTCTCCAAGAGTTTTGTTTTCTGGGAACCAGAAACAGTCTTGAATAAAACCCTTTTCCCATTTCCGAGAGTGGAACAGGCTCTATGGCTCTCATGGCCAGAAGAGCATCCACTTGAGTTAAGGCCTCTGACCATTGAAGTTTTGGCAGATCTGGCCAACCGTGAGTCATTGGCAAAGTGTGAAAGTGGAATTTGTAACCTTTTAAAATCACGTCCAATACCCATCTGTCCTGGGTAATATGAGTCCAATTTCTGTAAAAAAGAGACAGTTTTCCTCCGAGAGGGGCGTCCAGGTGAAGGGGTCCTGAAGCCCAACAGAGAGAGTCATTGAGTTTGCTTTCTTTGAGATTGGGATCTGTCTTCTCCCCTTCTAGGTGAAGCAGCAGTCCATTGTCTAGATCTGTAAGAGGCCTGGCCTTGACCACGACCTCTGGAGCGCCTATATCTTCCCCTTTGAGGCCCGTCAGACGTGGGAAAGGACCAATTTTTAGAAGGCCAATTCCTGGAAAATCTAGGAGGCTGAACTTGCAAGAAATCTTTTACAGTCTGCATAGACTTTGCCTTTTCCTCCATCTTTTTAATAACTTCCTCAGCCTTAGATCCAAAAAGAACATCTTGTTGAACAGGGGCATCTAATAACTTAGCCTTAACCTGTTCAGGCAAACTTTGTTCACGAAGCCAGGCATGTCTCCTAATAACAGTACCAGAGGCAGCAGCCCTGCAAGAAGCATCCAAAGCATCAAAACCACAATGTAAGCTATGCTTGTTAACCTGTTCAGTAGCATGCAAAACATCCTGAAGTTCCTTATCCTCTGCACAAGCAGGAAGAGAAGCAAGCTTTTGCTTTAAAACAGACAAAAGAAATTGCTGATATTTAAACATATGAAACTGGCAATTTAAAGCCCTTACAGACAGGGTAGCAGAAGTATATACCTTTTTCCCCACCTGTCTAAAGCACGAGAATCCTTCTCAGAGGGAATAGGATTTTTAGAAGTAGCAACCTTAGCAGCCTTAGAGCCCTGAGAAATAGTTTCAGGATCCAGAAGGGTTTTAAATAAAATAAATGAGAGTCAGGAACCCTATAAAATCTATCAGGCTTAGAAGGAGCAGGAGGCATGGAATCAGGATTCAAATTAGCCTCAGAAAAGCATCATCTACAATGTCCAAAACAGGAGGGATAGCTAAAGGCCTATGCTGAGGAAGAAGAAGAAATTCTCTAAGCCTCTTCTTGGAAGCAGAATATTCCTGTCCTTCCCAATGAAAATGTTCCCTCATTTCATGCAGGGTTTCCCCAAAAGAAAAATCCTCAGGCGGAGAGGCCGAAGGTAAAGAGTCCTCAGCATCCGAATCCTCATAAGGGGAAAGGAATAGTCCTGATCTGAGGAAGAAACAGAAGATACAGAAGCCTGGTCAGAGGAATCCAGAGTAACATCCTGTCGAGGCCTTTTCTCAGGAGGGGGATGAGAACCCCTAATCATTGTAAGCAAATCTTCAGCCATCCTCAATAATTGCTTTTGTGTCTTGGGAGTGGATTCAGAAGCAGCTTGAGCTGGAACTTTAGACTTAACTGGAGTCTTTGTCTTTGCCTTTGAAATTGTAATGTGAGTAGGCCTGAAAACCCCCTCAGAAGCCGGTACCTGCACAGCGGTTCCGGACCCATCTGAAGGAGCGACGTCCGAAGGTCCTGCAGCAGTCAAAATAGTGGGCCTTGATGGCTCCCCATGGGAGTCCGTATCGGCCATCGGTTCAGAAGTGGCGGACGACAGGGGCTGCAAAAGCGCCTCACTGACTACAGCCGAACCGGACGCTGGCTCCAGCTGCAACGAGTCCTGTTTGGACCTCGGCCTGTCTTTGTCTTTGCTTCTTTTGGACTCCGGTAGTGTCCGACGACATCCTGTAATTGAAGCGTCTGCCAAAATAATTTAAAGCCCAATCGTACCTGCGCTTGATAGTACGAGAGTTGAACCTGGCACAGAACCGACAAGAAACGTCGTGGTCAGGGCCTAAGCAAGGTAGACAGTAAGAGTGGAAATCTTTATGAGGTATTTGTTTCCCACGCTATGCAATTATTAACTTTTTCTGACATCGGAGGAACAAGTAAAAGATTCCCCAATGGGGTACTTAGCTTTGAGAAGAGAAGTAAGAACTTCGGACCAACAACAACCAAATACGCTGTTCGAAAATCGCCAACCAACGACTTGCGAGCTGCTTTCCACCGCACGGCAAGAAAGACTGGAGAAGATGGCGTCGGCTGAGGGCTATGTACCAAAGCGTACTGACGTCAGGGTACTAGCTTATACAGCCGACGCTGGACCCAGACTTTGGGATTCTGGCAGACCTCGGGCTGCCTGCCGGCAGGAGCACCCTACAGTTATGACTGCAACAGTGAAACACGAAGAACATCATGGTAAAAGATAGACTGGAGGTAGATGAGGACTTAACAGAAGCAGAAGACGACATTAAGAGGTAGCAGAAAAAAAAAAAAAAAAAAAAAATTTAACCTGAAGACATTAAGAAGTGGTGGCAAAAAAAAAATGAACATGGCATGTTCTCTGATCTAAAGTCGGACATTCCACGGCCCATTTAACTTCAGCTTTGTTAGCACACACTCCTGGAGACGGAACAAAATTATGGAATTCCATCTGAGCTGCTTAATTCTACAAACTGATACAGTACTGCTAGGAATACGTCAGCAAGTTTGAAAAACATGACTGTGGTAAAGAGACTGGAATATATATTTACCTTTTCCAATCCAAAAATATATCGACTGAGATCTGCCAGACATACAGGCTGATTTTAAAAAGGGAAGAGGCACTAGAGATCAAATTGCCAACATCTGATGGAAAAAGTAAAATCAAGGGAGTTTCAAAGGAATACCTGCATATAATGAAAGCTTTTAATATAGACGATGAGAATCGATAGCAAGTGGCTAGACACGAGGACAGCAGTTCACATTACTTACCTCGTGAGAAACCTGTATGCAGAATAAGGAGCAACAGAGCTGTAAAATTGAACAACTGATTCAAGACTTGGAAACAAGTACAAGGCTACAAAAGTTGTCAGCGTACTCATTAAACGTCTCTGCTGAATATATCACACAAAATAAAGAAGTTATGTCTTACCATAATGTTCCATCTGTATTGTTGATCCTCGTTCAGTCATTATGTATGGGTATCTGTTCCGAGCTCAGAATCGAGCCGGCCATTTTCCAAGCTCACGTCAGCTTCAAACTCTCTAGCTAAACTCTTGCCCACAATTCCCCTCTTCCTGTTATCTCAGATTGAGTTTTCAAGTTAAAGAAGGTAGAGGCTACCTCTGGTCAAACAACCTAAGAGAACTGGATGGTGAGATCCACTAGAAACCACAGGAAGGGGAAGGAGGGAGTGTCATAATGACAACTAGGATCAACAATACAGATGGAATGTTATGGCAAGACATAACTTTTTTTATCTGATACTGTTCATCCTCGTTCATTCCTTATGTATGGGACAGAGTCCCCAGCTACCTCTATTCCTGGGAGGCTCTCATGGAAGGACATTCCTGAGCATCATAGAACCGAAAGATGCTCTTCCCCTGGAGACCAAATCCAATTTGTAATGATTGACGAAGGTATGAGGCATAGCCCAAGTTGCGGCTGCACAGATGTCATGTAAAGAAGCTCTGGCATGGAAGGCAGCAGAAGTTGTCACCGACCTACTTGAATGAGCTTTCATGGTAGTAGGCAATGAGATATTACGTTGTGTGTAAATAAAGGTGAGACAGTCCTTCAACCATCTAGCTAATGTGACCTTAGCAACAGCTGATCCTAATCTAGATCCAGTAAAGGCCAAGAATAACTGGTCAGATTTACGACAAGGTTTAGTCCTGTTGAGGTAAAAATGGATTTGCCTGTGTATATCAAGGGTATGTAGGCAATACTCTCCTCTGTTGGAATGGCTGGGATAGAAAACTGGCAATTCAATGGCTTGATTAATGGACATTTCAGAGACCACTTCAGGCAGAAATGACAGATTAGTTATCAGAGACACTATCTCTATAAAAAATCAAGTATGGACTCTTGATACATAAAGCTTGAAGTTCAGAAATACGTCTGACAGAAGTAATAGTGACCAGAAACAAGGTTTTCCATGACAAATACTTGAGGTCGCAAGAAGAGGCTGGTTCAGAAGGTACCATTGTCAAAGCTTGTAGAACTAGTGATAAATCCCATGGTTGAACAAGTTCTCTAAAAGGTGGCTTCAGATGATTCACACCTTTTATGAAGGTCTTGCACAATTTATGGGACATGAGAGGAATCTTGGACACTCATGAAAATTTGCAGCCAAATAAACTCTAATGGTAGAGGCAGACAGACCCGATTGAAACAGGTCGGCGAGATAGTCTAATATTATCGACACTGGTGCTGAAAAGGGGTCTACGCGTTTATCTTTCAGCCAACCAGGTAAATCTTTTCGACTTGCTCAGATAAATAATTCTAGTGGAGGACTTATGAGAAACAATGAGAATATCACGTACGGGTAAAGAAAGATCATTCTGCCTGGCAATCAAGGGAATTGGGGTAACCAAGCCGTTAGTTTCAGGCTGTTCAGGTTGGGATGAATCAGATTCTGTGGGTGTGAGATTAACTCCGGGATTGGATGGAGGATCCATGATCGATCTAGTAGGAGAGGCCAAAGGAATGGGAACCAAATCTGTCATGGCCAATATGGTGCTATGAAAATTACCTTGATCTTCAACCACCGGGCTTTCTTCAGAAACTGGGGAATGAGAGGAAAGGGCAGAAATGCGTAGAGAAGACCCGAGGGCCAATCGTGGACTAGAGCGTCCCTAGGAGACTGTCCCTGAGGGGGAAAAGGGTGAAGTAGTTGCTGCATTAAGCAAAGAGGTCGCAGCAAGGACGGCCCCACTGGTGGAAGACCTCCGTCGCTATCAAGGGATTCAGGGACCACTCGTGAGGTTGCAGAATGCACCTGCTGAGTCTGTCTGCTATCACGTTGAAACTCACAGGAATGTGCTTTGCTAGAAGAAAACTGTTGGTAGCCATCGCCCACTGCCATATCCTCATGGCCTCTCGACAAAGGGGGTAAGATTTGGTTCCACCTTGCC
>NC_056743.1:246762046-246779546 GCF_019279795.1 Protopterus annectens
AGCTTCTCATTTTACCCATAATGCTCCACTCAGGCAACAATACCTCAGATCGAGTTTACTGAGGTTGATCCTAAGGTAGTGCAAGGAGAAGGAAATGGCAGCAGAGTTGGGGCTCAAACCCAGAACAAAAGGTTGCACAACATCCAGAACGTCACTCCAAAAGATGAAAGCAAGGGGGAAGGAGGTGGGCAGCTGAAGAATAATGAAAATGGACAACACAAAAGCATAGTTATGGTGAGTACATAACTTTTCATTCTCCCTCAATATATGGGACAAAGTCTACAGCTACGTGAATCTTGGGTGGCCCTCATGTAAGGATATTCTGAAGAACTGCTGAACCAAAATCAGCTGTGCTCTTAGAGGTCAAATCTAGTTTGTAATGAGCAACAAAGGTATAAGCAGTAGCCCAAGCAGCTGTTGTGGATATGCCACCAATAGAAATTCTAGATCAGAAGAGGTTGCCATGGACCTAGTAGAATGTGCTTTAGCAGGCTTGGCTATAGAGAGGCCATGTTGCAAATATACAAAGGGAATGTAATCAGTAATCCTTTAGCCGCAGTAACTTTAGAAACTTGTGATCACAGTCTGTTAGGTGAAATGGAAACAGTTCTGATTTCCTGAAATCTTTTCCCCTTGTAGATAAAAGCATAATTGTCTATGTATGTCTAGAAGATGCAAGTTTCACAGGTGGTCACTAGGCTACTGACCCAAAGGTCTTTACAATCCTAGCCATGTGTATCCAATATAATACTAGATAAGCCCAATATAGAAGATCTTACCTCAACTAGAGATCTTAGTTAGCAACAACTGCCCATCTCTAGAAAGGTCATAGGTGAAATCCCCAGCAGGAATTTACGGTTTCCCAACCAGTCA
The DNA here is from genome assembly GCF_019279795.1 of Protopterus annectens. Lineage (NCBI taxonomy): Eukaryota > Metazoa > Chordata > Ceratodontiformes > Protopteridae > Protopterus > Protopterus annectens. The sequence continues at coordinate 246,762,920 of NC_056743.1, forward strand.
TCTAGGTTTTGCTTAAACAGGATCAGTGGGGCTCTGTTTGATGTAAAACTGGTAGCCTAGTCCAGAGGAGTGGCACCCTCTGAGACGCACATCTCTCTCTCCAGCAAGTCCTATTAATGTCGCAGGCCATGTTAAGGGCCCTGGAGCGGGTGGCCCTTGTCCCATTTGACTTGTGGATGTGCAGCAATTTCCATTAGGTTTAGATTAGAGACTGCTCTGTAGGCCAAGCACAAGTCTCCTCTAAGCAGTCTGCACGCAACTGAGTACAGTGACAGTGACTTCAGTCTGTCAATGTATGAAATGTGCTAGTGACCCTGAATTTTCTTGGTTAGAAATCTCCAAGGTCTCTCAAGTTGCTGGAAAGGTGTATACCAAAGGGGACATTGTACTCAATTACTGGCCTGATGAGGGTCAAGTACAGTGGAGTTATGACTGCTTTCGCTCTTGAGGCAATGTCTTTGCTAATGTGTGTGACATAGAATGCTTTCCTTACTACAGTCGGCACATGTTGGTCAAAGTTTAGGCTACAGTCAACTTACGTTACCAAGTTTCGCACTACTGAGTTGTTACTTAGGGTATTATTATTTATGACCATCGGCAGGGATATTGTTTTTACTGAAGGGGATGATGATGCATTTATTAGCACTGAGTTTGAGTCCATGGCTTTTGCACCAATCACTGGTTTGTGCAAATCCCACTTGAAGTACTTTTATTTTATTTATTTTACATTTGTTAACCAGGAGAGTCCGAATGGATACAGGTCCATTTTCAGCAGAAGACCAGGGAGAAAAACTCCAATTAATACACTTTTAACATTTTCAAGCATTATTTGTGACACATTCCAGGTAGATTAAAACTGTGAACTAAAGGACAGCATTTAGTACACACACTGATTATTGTGAACAACAGGTAAGACAGTACATATCACATTTTTAAATATGGCAAGCATACATAGAATTCACATCAGCAGTTACACTAAGACAAGCTATGAGATTAGCTATATTCTAGAGTATTATCCAGGGGTGAGACAGGAGCATAGCCTGCTGTTCATAAAGTGAATTTTAAGGAGTTTCTTGAAATGAGTGGCTGAGTTGTTGGACGTTAAGTGGGCAGGAAGGGAGTTCCAGAGTTTAGAGATAGAGTGGCTATAGATGGATTTTCCTGCCTCACTGTTAAATTTGGTGACCCGAAGAGGATTTTGGGTGCTAGATCTTAAGGTTCTTGTAGTGGTGTGAGGGTGAAGCAGGTGTTGTAGAGCTGGGATTTTATCCGGGTGGTATAATATTTTTGGGGCTAGTGAAAGTTGATTGGTTTGAAGTATGAGTGGGAGCTCTAACCAGTTAAGCTTGTTGACATATACACAATTACGTGTTCTACATGATGAGCCTGTAGCAAATCTAGCTATCTTATAGCAGGATCTGAGTTTGTTTACATCAGTTTTATAAAGGTTAGTGAGCACAAGGGAGGCATAGAGTAAGGTAGATAGTAAGTGTGCCCTTGTTATTCTGGAGTTATTTGAGAGATAGTGTTTGTTATGATAGAGTAGTCAGAGTTTTTTATGAACCTTCTTTATACTTTGGGCAATGCATAGGTCAAATCTAAGGTGATTGTCTATTTCCACATCTAGCAGCTTGGTGCGACTGGTAGGGGTAATAGTGGTATTGTTGTTGGAGGAGATTAAAGTTGTCTGTGGGGGGGGGGGGGATCTGTGCGAGCTAAACAGGAGTAACTGTTTTGGATGGGGTTTGGGAGAGGAGGTGATCTAGTGTGGGTGCTGCGCACATTATAGTGGTATTCTCTGCACATTGCACTACAGAGGCTTTAGGTGTGGTGGATGGGAGTTGATTAGTGAATAGAGTGAATAGTAAAGGACCTAGGATTGAGCCTTGGGGGACCCCCTAGGTAAACAGGTAGCAAGGAGGATATTTGGTTTTGCCATTTTACAGCTTACTGTCTACCAGATAGACAGCTCTTAAACCAATAAAGAGAAAAGGTACTGAGGTTTAGGGAAGAGAGTGAGTTAAGAGTTTTGGGTGATTGACCATGTCAAAAACTCTGGATAAATTTAAGAATGTAGCAGATAAGAGCAGTCCATTATTTCTGTGATTATTAATGGTGTTGGTAAATGATGCAAGTGAGGTGGTAGTACTATAGAAGGGTCTAAAGCCATGTTGCTGTACGGATAGTAGTTTGTTTTCTAGGAGATATTCCATCAATTGTGTATGAATTACCCTCTCAAGGATTTTTGATAAGGGGGATAGTATAGCTATAGGCGATAGTTATGGAGTTCAAAAGAGTTACCCCCTTTGTGCAGTGGCATTATCTGGGATATTTTCCATAAGTGGGGTACTGTACACTCTGAGATGGATCTGTTAATTAGGATAGTGACAGGATAGGCTATAGCTTCTGCAGCTAGTTGCAGATATTCTGAGGGTAGGTTATCAGTGACTAGGGTGGTTGGGTGGTTGGTTTGGGTGGTTGGTTTGAGTTTTTGGAGAAGTTTTTGTATGGGCTTGATTGATACTGAATTAAAGTTGAAGTGGGGGCCATAGCCTTTAGTTTCAGGTGGAGAAGATTATTTTGTTGGAGTGGGGTTATTAAAGCTAGTTATTTGTTATTTGCAAGGGCTTGGAAGTATACAGACATTGTTTGGGGATTCAGTGATTGCACCTAATTTGCAGTGATCACACTTAGCCACAGCCCCTCTGTTTTGGCCTGAACTTCTGAGAAGTATTTTCCAAACAATGGGGGCCCACCACTGACCCCTAAGGAATCCCACTGGTGACATGTCTGCTGGTTGAGGTAAAGTTCTCAACTTTGAGTGTGATTCTGTCGGTGAGCCAGTTAGCAACCCACTTGACAATATAAGGGTTGATATTCAGAGCTGGGAGAGTTATGATGCCCAAATGTGGGATTGTGTCAAAGGCCTTAGCCAACTCAAGACAGGCTTTATGCATATATTTGCCTTAATCTACGGCTCTGGTAATGTTTGACATGTACTCTACCTTATTTGAAAAATTTGGGAAGACAACAGGCAAATGGATTTTTCTAAATATGTGATTCAGTTGCTACTTTTGGCAAGAATGATGACTTAGTCTGTAAAGTAACTCTTTGCAATAAACAATGTAAGGGGATTTTGAAGATTAAGCCTTGAGTTCAAAGATTCTCCTCACAGACATAATAGCCACTAGGAAATCAGTTTTCCAAAAGAAACATTTTAAAATCAGTTTTGGCTGTAGGTTCAAAGGGTTGCTGGGTTAACCCTTAAAGAACAGTTAAATCCCAAGCAGGTAACGGATCTTTCACTGGAGGTCTGGGTAAGAAAGTGCCTTTTAGAAAGGCCTTGCACAGTCTAGAAAAAGTCAGAGGGGAAACTCTTTCTCCTGAGTGAAAGTTAGACATAGCTACCAATTGTACTTTGATTATAGAAAAACTGGCACCCTCCTGAAAAATAAAAGCTTAAAATTCAAGAACCGAAGGTAGAGGAGCAGCGAAAGGGTCAATTTTCTTCTGAACAGCCCAAGTTGAGAATCTTTTCCATTTACAATTGCAAACATTCCTTGTAGAAGCTTTCTGGGAGTAAAGAAGTATTTGTCGGACTGGGAAGAAAAGCCAGGGCTGTGTAGTTATCAATGGAATTGGAGAAACCATGTGGTTAGTTTGAGGCATGGGATGTTGGGATGCTTCACTCCTGAAGGGTGTTTGAGAAGATCTGGACACTGGTCCAGTATCCAAGGCAGAAATCAAAGAGGAGACCAAAGAAAAAAAAACACTTGGTGAGGCCAAAAGGGAGCAATGAGAATAACTGAGCTGTTCAACTGAAGCGTTTTCTGTAAGAATTTTTGGATCACAGGTAGACTTGGATAACCATAAAGGAGACTGGAGGACCAAACATGGACTACAGCATTCCTCAGTGACTCCCCTGGGAGGGGGGGTTAGAGCAAACATCCTGCTTAACATGTTGTGAGGCATGCAAAGAGATCACAGTAAGGTCGGCCCCAATGACAGAAAATGTTTTCCACTATTGACTGATTGAGAAACAACTTGTCAGGCATCAAAAAAGACCTGCTGAGTTTGTCTGATAGAATGCTGGATTTCAACAGTATTCTTGTGGCAAGACACATACAGTGGAACAAGACTTCCTACTGCCACACTCTCGTTGCTTCTCGGCAAAGGGGGAAAGACTGGTCCCCTCCCTCCCATTTACTCATGTACCAGACCACAAATGCTGTCAGTTGGTAATGCAATACTTCCTACAGGGAGAACATCTTGAAAGGCTTGCAACACTAGTAGGACTGCTCTTATCTCTAGAACATTGATATATGAATAGTTCTCTTGGTGGGACCACGTGCCTTGGACTGTCTGTCCCAAGTAATGCCCCACCAGCCCAACTGGGAAGAGTCCTTGGTAAAGTTGGCTATTGCAGGAGACAGAATAAAGGGATGAACTAGGTAAACTTCACCAACGAAGATGATCCCTGCATAGCATACTTGAGTGAATCTGACTGGGAAGGACAGAGGATGATGCAGAAGAGATCACTGAACAGCTACAGTCCACTGGAGAACAAGCATATAGAAGTGGGCCATAGGAACTAAAGTTATGGTCGCTGCCATCAAACCTAAAGCCTGAAGGACAAGTTTGGCTGAAGGGTGAACAAGAATCTGCTGTACCTGAAACGTGATTGTGTCTACATGATGCGTAGGAAAGGATACCATCAAACTTACTGTGTTTAACTGGGCACATATGAACTCCAGGCTCTGAACAGGTTGTAGATGCGATTTTGAGATGTTGACTGTAATGCCTAGTCTTTGACAAAGTTGGAGCAAATAGTTCCTGAACTGCTCTAAGAGATGCCTGGTTAAGGCAGTGAAGAGCCAGTCGTCTACTTATGGAAACACACTGAATCTTAACCATCTCAGGTGAGCGGCTACCACTGCCATACACTTGGTAAACACCGTCGGGCTGTGACGAGACCCAAGTGAAAGGCTCTAAATGGATAGTGACTGGCCCCCCCGGTCGAAAACACAAATCTTCGGGATCAACTGTTCGTCTTTATGTGATAGTACACATCCTGAAGACTGACTGAGCACATCCAATCATCCTTGCATAAAAAGGGGAAAATGAACTGAACCGTAACCATCCCGAACTTTGGCTTCTTCACAAATTGGTTCAGGTTGCTTAGATCCAGAATTGCTCTCAGTTTTCCCTGTCTTTTCAGGCAATAAAAAGAACCCTTCAAGCATTGTTTGGTCTGGTGGGACCTCCTGGATGACTTTTGTCCAACAGCTTTCCAATCTCCTGAGCTGCAGTTTCTCGATTTGGTGGGATGTCGGGAAGCTTTCTTTTGTTTGAGGGAATTTGAAAAACAGGCATGAAATAAACGCTGGCCATTATGTTTACACACAAGAATCTTTTGTTACAGAAGCCCAGGCATCTGGGGGCAAAGTTAAGTGCCCTCAGACTGTCTCCAGAGGTGGGCAGTCAGGCAACCCTTCAAGAGCACTGAAAAGGTCTATATGAAAATCTCAGAAACCCTGGTTTTATGGGCCTCCTCCTCCATGAGGACGGCATCTTCTATTTGAACCCCCCCCCCCTCTGCCTCTGGAGGAGTCTTCCCCACATGAATCCCAAAAAGATCCCTGGGACTTGCAGAACCATATTTTTTTACTCACTCTTCGATTTCAGGAAAAGGATTGAGGGGTAGAAAAGCATATCCCTAAGGCAGATGAGGTCTTTCCATTCTGTTCACTGCAGGAAAGCATTTCCTTCAAATAACAAAACAAGGAGGTTCCATCAAAAGCAGCACTGATTAAAGACTTGAAAGGCTCTGCAAAGCTGCATAATTGCATCTAGTAATGTCTCCCAACAGATATCCCTGAAACAGCCACTTGTGACATACCCCCCACAGCATGGCAAATTAACCTCATGGATACATTAGAAATGGACAAGAGTGGCCAGCTGTGAGGATGACCTTTAGTAGTCCTCCACAGACATAGACTCCCAGAGAGATTTTGAAGCGTTCCTTGGTCAAATACCTCTGCAAGTTTGAGAAGTGCACAAAATAATTCAGAGACTTCAAAGCAAATGTCGCTGAAACAAACCTGTCCAATGCCCTAGACTCTGTTAGGGGGATGGATAGAGGAACGCTACTCCGCTAGTTTTCTTCATGGCTGCTGCTACACCCATAGTATCAACAGGGACTCCTTTGCTCCAATGTGGTTCATCTTGTGGTAATGTCAAAATTATGTCTTGGCACGGAGGAATTGGTTCAATACAGTCTGGTTCCTTCCATGCCTGGTGGGATATTAAATCAATGAGGTCATCCACTAGGGGAGTCACCCAAGACGCAGATGGGACAGAACAAAAAGCTTTCTGAAAAAATGACTCCTCCAGGGAAGGGGTATCTGAAGACCATCCACCTTAATGTTTTCTAGGATTTCTCCAAATAAGACATCTGGAGGACCCTTTCCCCTTCATCAAAGTCAGTATCCTGGGTGACGGATTCCACAGGAAATCTGTGTGCCTCCTTTTGCATGTCCCCTTCCAGGGTACCTCTTCAGTAGGGTGGTCTACAGAGGTACCCAATGAAAGGGGAAGCTCAATGGAAACTATCTGGATGCTAGATGGTACCAGCTGTCCCAGGGGAGTACACCTGATAGGCATAGAGCTTGAATCCAAAGGGGGATGGATGTAAAACCCAAGGATGAAAGAGCAATCGAGAGAAAGCCCTCTTCACTACCTCAAAGGCTGATGGACCAGGAGAAGCCATGCCTGGCCGCACCGGACCTAAAGACACCAGCACTTCCATCTCCCGACCCTTCCCGGATCCATGCCTCAAGGAAGGAGTCAGATACGGGATGAACACCACCAAGGCTTCACGGGGCAAGGATGGCTTCAACAGATACTAAGTGAATCCCAACCCCCCCCCCCCCAAGATCCGGCGGCAACAGACATCCAAAGGAGCCAGAGTGGAACTAGTCAAGCAGACTGTTGAAAACCTAGCCATCTTCGGATCGGACACTGAACAGCCTTTGAAATTTTAGGAGAATGGGTGGGAGATCTCTAAATCTTTATCAGAGATGAAGGAATATTGTGTCATTTTACTGGGGGTTTGAGCCTCTGAGGAGGAAGATGATGGAGGAGGAGACAGCATCCCTTTCAGTGCCAACTTAAGTCTATCGGACAGTGCTCTGAAATTAAACCCCATACAAATGAAGCAATCTGTATTTAGACGAGCTGCTTGTAGACAAACACACTCCCTGTGAGCATCAGGATCAGGAATTTTGTGCCCACAGGAAGTGCACTTTTGGAATCACAGTGGTAGGAGAGTCATATTATGTATGTGTGTGTGTGTGTGTGTGTGTGTGTGTGTGTGTGTGTGTGTGTGTGTGTGTGTGTGTGTGTGTGTGTATATATATATATATATATATATATATATATATATATATATATATATATATATATATATATATATATATATATATTTATTTATTTATTTATTTTTTGGGGGGGGATTATTAGACAAGAAATTACAAGCAATGATAGTAAAACACCCTCCAAAGGTAGGAAGAATGTGAAGAGAAGAAATATTACTGACAATTGTACATTAAAAAGCTATCAGATTAAAAATAAGAAAAAGGGGAAAGAGAACAAGTCTAACAGGGACAAAAAACAAGAAACTCTACTAGAAGTAGAAGGAGGGCTAAAGAAAAAGGTGTATAAACATTTTAAGATAATTAATACTCTCAGAATCTGAATAAAATGTTAACTTTAGCACAGAGTAGGATCCACATCCGTGCGAGATGGCGGCAAAAGACATCTGAGGTGTTGTTGATTGAGCAGGGAATTATGGGTAGAGGAAGGAGCTTGGGAGTTGGATCCGAAGTCTACTGAGGAAAAATGAAAATAACATTATCAGATCAAAATGAGCCTGACAATTTAAAATTTTGAAAATCAAAGTTGCAGAAGTACACTCTTTTTTCCATGCCTATCAATTTCCCATCCTTATCAGAAAGAGTAGGATTGGAATCAACTAAACGCTTAGCAGTGGGATTAAGTAAATCTATAGCTGCTGGGTCAGATTTGGGAATAGTGTATAAAAATTTAAAAGACTGAGGAACGTTACACATCCTCTTATCTGTCTTTTTAAGGGCAGCTGGCAGACTATCAGGAATATTACAGGCAGTAACACACACATCCTCTAAACCAAGCAAGAGGAATGGGTGTAGTGCTCTGGAAAATTTTTCTGTAACAATTCATAGAATTTTTTGAGGGACTACACACTGGCACATTCTAACAACAGCATCAGAAAAAAAGAACCCCCCCCCCCCCGCAATGAAAATCAGAAATTGAGCTCTCCTCAGAGTCTGAATCAGAAATCTGAGAAAAATCTCTGTATCCTTTCCTGCATCAACCTGTTCAGATTCAGAATCTTGAATCCATCTTTCTTTTATCAGAAGCTACTTTAGGAAAAGTATCAACAGCCTGACTTAATCCCTCAACCAGACACAGTAAACTACTCCTATCCAAAGAAATTTGAGGAGCAGTAGATAAATGCTTGGTCTTCTGTTTCTTTTTGATAGGAAAAATGAGGCCAACTGAGTTATTAATGGGAGCATCTGCTTCTCTAGGGACAAGCACTGCACTGACAACAGGGAAACCTTCTCGGTTCCCTATCCCAGGACCAACAAAAGTAGCTCTACCTTGCCCACTGAGGGGACCCCCAACAGCTGCAGAGGATGTGGCTAACTCCCTCCCCAGTTCATAGTGGCTGTAGTTGCTACATCAGGAGGATTTGGGGTAAAAAACAAAGTGATCTGTGGTACAACAAATGGCCAACAACAGCATCACCCATCTACAGCAGAAGCAAACTGCTAGCCTGCTGTGGTGGCAAAGGCCGTTTGCTTAACTTTCTTTCTGTGGCTGGAAGAAGGACCAACCGTGGGACCAGTAGTCTTTTCCATGGTCAAGCTGCAAATGGTGACCCTTTTCCCGGGAAGACGAGCAGCAATTGCCAGTAAACACTGCCAGTCCACAAAATTTATTTTTTAACATACAAAATAGTAAAAAGCACTTTAAAACACCAGCCACACAAAAGAAAAAACACATTTCAGCCAGAGAAAAAATGTTTTCAGTTACTTTACACTACTTTTAAACTGACAAAAAATGAGTGCTCCATTTAAAAGTACATTACAAATCTCAAGACAGTCCGTTAAATCAACACTCCTAGCTTTAAAATCATCTTCCTGAAGAGAAAGATAACAATGCAACAACAAAATTGATAAAATGCAAGTTTTTCCCACCAAAGAGAATTTTCCTGGCTGGCTGGCAAAGGAAAGCACAAGCCACCCATCAATCTTCAAAAGCCTCAGAGAAACGTATACTCTTTGGTGGCAGTAAAGCTGAGGAGTGCTTTGTGCCCAAAGAGTCTGGGCACAAGGAAGGTGACCTGAAGTTTTGGAAACAGTAGGTTTGCTGCATATATAACCCACATACCTACGGCTATTGCAGTAGTGTTCAATATGATGAGCAGCTAAGTGTCGTTTGCGCCACTCCTCTTGTAATTTTCAGAGTTGGAAATAAAATCTCAAAGTCCTAGCCGCATCTTGCAAAGCCTATCACTTGCTGTACAGCAAAATTTCCTGAAAAGGCCTCTATTAACTTATCTTCACATTCTTGCTATTCACTAACCGTAGTTTTGGAAATTAATTTCCACCCACTCCCCCACCCCTGACAGTCCAATTGAAATAATGTATACCATAATCCCGCCGTAATCATTACTAGGGAACAGGTCATCAATACCCTTTCCACTGCCAAAAAAACACTATCGATGGGCCCCGATAACATCGCAGGAACAGAAGATGGCTACGTCATTCCTCTGCACAAAGAAGGTCCAACTACTGATCTGGGTAACTACTGGCCCATAATTCTTACCAGCTTCATATGTAAGGCCATGGAAAGAATCAACATGGACATGATAAATAAGGACATCGGTAACCTGCAAATACTAGACCCATCACAGTCTGGCTTTGTTTAAGACAGGTCATGCCTATTAAATCTGCTGGAATTTTTTTTAAGAGGGTCACCAAAGCACTCCAAGGCAGGACTGTGCACACAGCTAACCTCATCCTGGCCAAAGCTTTTGATACAATACCCCAAACTGCGGCATTACAGACAAGCTCACTAACTTGGGTATAAACCCTTTCATCACCCACTGAATAGCCAACTGTCTCACTGATAAGGAAGTCAAAATACATGAACCACCTCCACCAAGTGGCCAGTTACTAGCTGAGTCCCCAAGGGCTCAGTACTAGGCCTGCTACTTTTTGGTATCTATTTCTCTCAAATGGAAGCAAATGGTGAAGGTTTTTAGCTGACTAAATTTGCAGATGACTGCAAGCTGGGGGTGATCATTGATCCCCCTGCAAACACTAATATTCTTCAAGAAGTTCTAGCTCTAACAAATGGTGCCAAAGCCATGGTCTTAAAAACTCAATGTTTAAAAATGCATAACTGTACCCTTTGGGAAGTCAATCATACTGGCTAATTACCATGTAGATAATATGCTCCCAAGAGTCTGCTCAATGGTCAGTGATCTGGCTATGCATATAAACAGTAGCCCTACCTTTGACCAGCAAGTGGACAGTAGTGAGGAAATCCTTTTATGTTGCAAAATTTACAAGTAAAAGCATGGCAACTAGGTCCAAAGAGGTCAGTATCCCACTGCACTCTCCCCTTATCAGACCAACCAGAGTACAATGCTCCCTTCAGCATGTACCTGCCCAGGCATATGCAGCAACTACAGCAACCTCAGAGGTTCCTTACAAAAAGGATAGAAGGCGTAACCAATGTGCCTTTTGCAGAGCACCTTAAAGTCCTGTCCCTCTACTCTGTCTCCTATAGATTTAGGAGGCGTGATCAAAGCCTGGCTTACAAGGCATCCGCAAACCCCACAATTATGGATCTCTTACGTATTTGTAAGTCAAAAAGCACCAGAAATACAAGGTCTAGGGATATGAATTTTGTCTGTGGCTTAAACGGCACAAGCTGGAGAGACAGACGTGTCCCAGAGACTGCCTCTCCTATGGAAAAGGCTTCCCATCCATGTGAGTTTGTCTATTACCCAGTTTAAGTGCAACCTAGACCAGTGGATGCAGAATACAAAATTTACACCAGGCCTGGCACCCATGTCACTTATAGACAAAGGTAGCTTATAAATGCCCTGTATCCAAATTGGATATAGAGGGCCAGGCATCATTACTCTTTTAGAAAAATTTGGCTAGGCTTAGAAAGGCACTCTTCCCCCCCCCCCCCGTCCTTAGCCTAGTAACTTATCTATCTATGAATCATAAACTGCTTCACCATAGTACCTTCAGCACTTGAATCACTTTCTTAAAATTTCTAGAGCTAAAGTCCTTTTTGTTTAAGTTTCACATTTACTTTGCTTAATTGTTAGCACATGACAGAAACCACCCATTTGCTTTTGCACATCATTCATTCGGCCCTACTACATTAATGATTTTAACCAGACTAAGTTGTTCAGTACCACTTTCTCTTGGAAACTCAAGTTGCCATGTTTTCAGCAGAAACCAACTTTAACTTCAATAGCAACTTTTTTAACAAGACAATACAAAGTTTTATCTTACCATAAAACTTGGCATCTGCATTGTCCATCTTCATTCCTCCACACAATAAAGTCTCAGATCCTGCTAGGCCACATCTTCCAGACTTGGATCAGACTCTCAAGCTCCTCCCTCTACCCATAATGTACTACACCCACCCAAGCACCTCAGAATGAGTTTGCTGAACCATCATCCAATCAAGAGAAAACAGGACAGAGAAGAAGAAAGGCAACTGAGACTCAGACATGGGACCAGACTGTCCCATAATCTTCCATAGATCCTCTAGAAGAAAAAGGCAGGGGAATAGTTGGGTGGGAAAAGTGAGGAGGAATGAAGATTGAAAACACAGATGCCACATTATTGTAAGACATAACTTTCTAATCTGTTGTCCTCTTCATTCCTCCTCATGGTAGGGTCAGAGTCCCCAGCTACAGGATTCCTGGGTGGCCTTTATGGAAGCATGTGCTGGAATACCATTGAGCCAATAGAAGCTGTACTCCTAGAAACAATATCCAATTTGTAATGCGCAACAAAAGTGCGACTGTTTGACAAGGTGGCTGCCACACAAATCATCAATGGGGATTCTAAAAGAGAAGGCAAAAGTAGCAGCCATAGATCTACATGAATACGCTCTTGGCAGTCAAGGCAGTTCCAAGCCCTTCTGTGAATAAATGGAAGTGATGCAGTCAGTGCTCCATTTAGACAGTGATTTTAGATACTGCTCGACCTAGCTTGTTAGTTGAGAAAGCTATAAACAATTGTTCTGACTTCCTATGGTGTTTTGTTCTATGCAGGAAAAACGTAGTTGTCTAGCAACATCAAATAGATGAACAGTGTACTCTCCTTTGTTGGTAGAATTTGGAAATAATACTGGCAACTGACTGGTTAATATTACTTTCCGTGGCTACTTTAGGCATAAAAGAGGGATTGGTACATAAAGAGACCCTGTCCTTGTGAAATACATATGGAGGTTTGGAAGACAATGCTTGCAATTCAAAAATTCTCCTTGCTGAAGTAAGTGCTACTAGAAAAACTGTCTTCCATGACAGAAACTAAGTCACAAGTAGCTGATGGCTGGAAAGGTCATTGAGTTAGACCCTGCAATACAACAGTGAGGTCTCATGGAGAGGATGGATCTTTAGTGGGCCTTAGCAAGAAAATGCCCTTCATAAAAGCTTTGCATAATCTAAAAGTAGTAGACCCAGGGGCCAATTGTGCACCAGAACATCCCTTGGGGAATCCCCTGGAATGGGAATCAAAGCGAAGAACTCGCTGCACTTGTTGAAAGTAGAGGCAAAAAGGTCGCAGCAAGGTTGACCCCGGCATTTGAAAATCATGTTCACCACTGAATGCTTGAGGGACCGCTCGTGCGGAATCAGGATCAATCTGCCGAGCCTGTCCGCCAGTTCAATGATTTTCCCCAAAATGTGCATTGCAATCAGAAAACAGTTCCAAGAGATCGCCCATTCCCACACCCTCATGGTTTCCCTGCACAACAGGTAACAGGTTCCTCCTTGCTCGTTGATGTACCAGACAACAGACATATCGGTGTGAACAGTAACAGTCCCTAGCGTGAGAGCATACTGAAAGGCTTGCAATGTTAGAACTGCTCTCATCTCGAGGACATTGATGTGCATCCTGGTCTCCACTGGGGGACCACGTACCTTGGACCATGCTTTCCTTGCAATGCCCCCCATCCCAACTGGGAAGTGACAGCAGTCACAGTGGACATCTGGGGGGGGGGATAAAGGGTCAGCCTAGAAAGAGGACGTCTGATTGAATTCACCAGTGAATATGACATTTGCAAATTGGTGTCATCTTTATGGGAACAGGGAAAGATTAGTAGAGTATAGACCACTGTACTGCTTATGTCCCCAAACTATTTGCATAAAAAATCTTGCCAAGGGAACTAAAAAGATGTTGCTGACATGGACCCCAGGGCTTATAAGATTATACATGCTGAGGGGGTACTGGTGAGACATTTCCTGAACTTGATTCCTCAGTGTCATTATGCTGTGTAGAGGAAGAGAGGCTATTTGGTCTCTCGTGTTCAAATGTGGTCTTATGAACTTTAGGCTCTGTACAGGAGTCGGACTGGATTTGTATACATTTATGGTGATTCCCAGGAGTGTGATATTTGAATCAGATAGTCTCTGGCTTGGAGAAGTTAATACCTCATGGAGGCAGCGAGGAACCAATCGTCTATGTATGCAAACACTCGGAATCCTTAGTCTCTCCTGTGACCTGCTATGACTGCCATACACTTGGTGAACACCGGGGTGGGCTGTGGTGATCCCCAAGGGCAGTGCTCTGAACTGAAAGTGACTGGCTACCAGCTGAAAGTGCAGTTATCTCCTGCAGAACCTGTCTATTTTATGCGATCATACGCATACTTGAAATTTACAGAGCACATCCAATCATCCTTGCACAACAATGGCAGAATGGACTGGACCGTAACCATTCAGAACCTCTACTTCTTTACATACAGATTCAATTTTCTTAGGTCCAATATGGGACTTGGGTCCCATCTTTGTTAGCACCAAAAAGTAGTGGTAGTAGGTTCAGAATCCTCTTTATTCAGTCGGGACCTCTTGGATGACTTTTGCAGCAGTTTTAGAACTTCTTGTACTGCCTGCTCCCTCTGATATGGTGGCACGCTGGGGAGTTTCTTGCTGGTATCTGGGGAAGGTATGCCAATGGGAATTTAGTATTCTCTAGATATTACACTTAGTCCCGAGGGATTTTGTCTCAATTAAGTCCAAACTTCCAAGTGCAAAGCAAGTCGACCCCTGACTGCCTCCAGAGATGGACAGTAGGGCAGTGCTTCCAGAGCGCTGATTGGGCTGGTCAGAGAACGTCTCTCTAAAGCCCTGAATGTGCAGACCCCCCTCTGCCTCTGGGGTGACATCTACCTAAACTATACCCTCCTCCTCTGCAAGATCGAACCCCGTGTGGGTTGTAGAAAGGCTGTTGTGATTTTATGAAACCACATTTTCTTATTCCCACACTGGTTCTAGAAAAGGACCTCTGTGGCATAGAAAATTTGATTCCTACAGCAGAAAGGGCCTTCTCCTCCTTTTCAATGCAGGTAAGAGTATCTCTAACAGTTGGCCCAAACAGTGATGAGCCATCAAAAGGGGCATTAACAAACACCTTAAATGGTTCCACGAAGCCAAAGTTTCATCCAGGTGCATCTTCTTAGGGTCAGACTTGAACCAGCAGCTCAAGAGGAACCTTCCGCCATACAGGAGATTAGCCTCATTAAGGAATTGGTAGTAGAGTGGCCAGCTTGGGAGAAAGTTTCTTAAAAGTCCTCTGCAAGCATGGATTCAGAAGCTCCTTGATCAGATCTCTCTGAAGCAGGATAAAGTGAGCCAGATAGCTCAACGACTGCAGCGCGAAGCTGGCTGAGGTATAAATGGGCTTTCCTAATCTGTCCATTGCTCTAGACTCCTTGTTATGTGGATGGACAATGGCAAATGGCAGCCTCCTCTGCCACTTGGTGGCAGTCGCCACCATGATGGCATCAACTACGGGACCCTTGCTCCAATGTTTCTTGTCAGCCGGTGGGACCAGAAACATATTGGGGTGCTTAGGGATTGGCTTGAAGGTATATGGATTCATCCAAGCCCAATGTGATACCAGATCAACAAGGTCATCCGGGCGGGGGGGGGGGGGGGTTACACGCAGGACGTCAATGGACCCACCCGACCACCCACCTTTCTGCTCCAGATCTGTAGAATGTCTCCAAAGGAGACTATCAGGTGGGGATTGAGGGTATCATTCGCCCTCAAAGTCAGTGTCTTCAGTTAATGACTCGAACAAGGAGACAATGTGCCTCTTTTTGCACGTTTTCTTCCAAGGGACTTTCAACATGGCATATTTGGGAGAAGTATCGGAACAAGGAGATCCTTCCTGGGTCAGAAGATGTTGGAGACTGCTCAGGGTAGGACGACTCTGGCCAGAATGAGTGGACTCAAGACCATGACCCAATGGGGGTACAGGGGTAGGCTGCAGGACATGACAGGACAGTTATCCGCCAAGAGAGAATACTCTTTCCACTACTTGGAAAGCTAATGACCCCGGAAAAGTCCCACCCACTTCCCACGGAGCCAAAGCAATGAATGGAACAGTCAGAACTCACTCCAGATATACGGCCTCCAGAAGGAATTAGAACTGAGCTGTCAAGGGTCAAAGCACCAAGGGTAAAAGATGGCTTCAACAAAGACTGAGCCAATCCCATTCCCCCAGATCTGGCCCTGACCTCTCAGCTCCAAGATGCACTGATCAGGGGGCACCATCGGAGTTGAGGAATGTGGTTTCCCTGGGCTGACACTCTTGCGAGTCCCAAGCCCTTAACTCGCAAACTGAGGGATGGGTCAGAGAAGGAGTTCTGATGGTATGGGCTGGGAAGCTTGCGAATCAGATATGGGATGGAGCAGACACTACCCCCATCTGAATCTGGGTCTTTAGGAACTTCCCCCATCATCTTGTCAATGTCTGCCTTGGACCATCTTTTACAGAACCTAGAGGAAGCCAATGAGGGGCATCTGGAAAGTCTAGGGTTGGTGACAGGGACTGTCCTGGCTCACTTGGGAACCTGCTTCAAGCTCTATGATCTACACCTTTAGGATCGGACACCAGTGCTGAAGAGATACGACTGGATATAGTGACGATCTCAGTTGGATCCAAGGAGGTCTGTGGATTCGATAAGACAGAAGACTTCTTCAGATCCAAGTAAGTTGGTTCCGAAGACTTCTTTGATTTAGTCTCAGGCTCCAAGGGGTCTCTCAGGAAGGCAGCGAGAGACCTCCTCTTGGGATCCTTGGAAGAGGTAGCTATGGAGGGTGACAGAGCCTCAGAAGCTGAGGAAGGAAGTAGACCCCTCAACATCAGCTTATTGTGCCTATCCACCAGTGCGCATGGGTTAAAAGAAGAACATATGTCACAAGAGGCTTTGAGATGATCTGCGCCTAAACAGTAAATGCACTCATTGTGGGCATCTT
>NC_056743.1:246784546-246855599 GCF_019279795.1 Protopterus annectens
ATGTACATTTTCACGTTTTTCCACAGTTAATCAGACTCAACTCCAAGACAATGCATTCCTTTTAAATGCAAACATAAGCAGTCAAAGTACATTCAAACTCATTTTGCAACTGCCCTCTTGATATGGCATGCCATAATGAACAGATGTGTTTCATGATGACAGCACTTTCCATCTGATCTCAAGCAAAAGGAAAGCGCATCAAGTACTACTGCCAACAAAATGTACCACTAACCCACATCACCACTGTTAAGTGACTTCAAACAGAACGCCAACATAGGGAAAGTACAGTTGTGTACACTTACCATAAATGTAGATGTTAGAGTGTGTATTCACTGTTGCAGTCATCACACTTGTGTTATCTGCCTGCAGGTAGCCCTCAGTGGGCCCAAATACCAGAATCTTAGTATTTCTGCGGATGCTGTCGCTTCTTCCATGACGTCAGGAGGTATAAAAACAGGCAGCTGACGCCATTACATCAGTTTTTCTTGCCCCCAAATAGGGAGTTAGTATATGGTGTGGAAACCACCACCAATAAAAAGTAAATATCAATACCATTAGGAATAGCCAAAGAGAGGAGAGATAGAAAGATAGAGAAAACCAGGGGGCTGGAGGGAGGGAAACCAGGACTGCAACAGTGAATGCACTCTAACATCAACATTTATGGTACATGTACAAAACTGTACTATGTTCTTCATGTTTCAATGTTGCAGTCATCACACTTGGGTTGAGGTGGAGGCAATCAAGAAAAGTTGGGGCTGGCTAGAAGGCCCTGCAAGACTGCTGTAGCAAATCCTGCCCTGGATTTGGAAAAGATAGTTAAGTGGTAATGCTTGGTGAAGGTGTGTACAGATCCCCAGGTTACAGCTTCCAGAATGTTCCTGGTAGGGTCTCCCCTAAGAAATGGGGTCTATATTACAAGACCGAAGACGTATTACTTCGAATGCGTCTTGGTCGAACATAAAAGGCTGAAAACGCAAAATTTTGAAGCGGCTGTTAAGCGAATTCTTTCCCTGGCAAAGAATTTGCTTGACCACTTCAGTACTTTGCCAATTTTGGCACTGTAGTGCGGTCTCAGAGTTGGTATATTCAAGTAGGGGTGTGTGGGGGCGCAGCCCCCCACTTAATGTAATGTTTGAAATTGTTTTTAATTTTTTTTTTGTTATGTTGGAACAGTGACTTTTTTCCCTTGGAAAAAAATTGCTCTTCTGACACTTCGACATTGTAAGCTTCCACTTACATAGGGTCGATTAACCACAGTTTGCTTTATTTTTAAGCGTTCGGTGATCTAATATAGACCCGAGAAATGCTGTAGAGATAGAAGTAGCCCTAGTGGAATGTGTTTTGACCCCCTGAGGGGTTGGTTTTCCATGGTGCTTTGTAAGCAGAAATGAATGCAGTGCGCTATCCATTTGAAAATGGTTTGTTTAGAAATCGCCTTGCCCTCTACCCCTGTTGCAAAGCTGACTAGCAGCTGGTCAGATTTTCTGAAAGGCTTAGTCGTATCAAGGTAGAGCATGAGCTGTCTGTTCATGTCCAAAGAGCGCAGGATCCTTTCCCCTTTATTCTGAGGGTTAGGGAAGTTGGCAAATGGATGGATTGGTTTAGGGCCGCACTGGACACCACCTTGAGCATAAAAGACGGGTTAGTCCTGAGGGAAACCCTGTCAGCATGGAAGATAATAAAGGGTTCCACAGCCATCAGTGTCTGTAGCTCAGACACTCTTCTAGCTGAAGTGATGGCTAGAAGCAAGGCTGTTTTCCAAGAGAGGAATTTTATCTCTGCCGAAGCAGCAGGTTCAAAAGGGGGAAGTGTGAGCTTCTCCAGTACAAAGTTAAGGTCCCAAGCAGGGGTGGGTGCTCTCCTTGGGGGCCTTAAGTTGTTGGTTCCTCTTAGGAACTGTTTGATGAGAGGATGAGAAAATAAAGGTGGCTCAGTATTGTAATAAGCCAAAATGGCAGATGCATGAATCTTACTGGAGGAGAAGGATAGGCCTCTGTGGAGTAGCTCTGCTAGGTAATCCAGGATTAGAAGTAAGGAGGGCACTGCTGTGTCCTTTCCTTTAGACTGAATCCAAGAACAATACCTTTTCCACTTTTCTGCATAGGAATTCCTAGTACTAGGCCTTCTGGCTTCAAGAATGACATCCAGCACCTGTTTACATAGGGTTGCTGGTGGAGTATTCAAGGAATAAGCCAGGCTGCAAGATTTAGTGTTTGCTATTGGGGATGCAAAATCTGTCCCTCCTGTTGTGACAGCAGGAAAGGGGTCTGGTGTAGGTCCTAGGGTGACACTGTTGTCAGGCTGTGCAGGAGTGGGTACCAGTGCTGGTGTGGCCAGTCCTGGGCAATCAGAATTGTCCTTGGCCTGTCTTCTTTTATCTTGAGTAGTACTCATGAGAGAAGGGGCAGAGGGGGAAGGCATAGATTGAGAGGTATTTCCATTGAAAGGATAGAGCATCCACCTTCCTGGTGCAGAATTTGCTTAACTGGTGGTTGTGGGGGGAGGCAAAGAGATCCACCTCTGGATCAGAAGGTTGAAGGTGCTGGGCTCCAATTCCCACTCGTGTGGGTCTAGGAGATTTCTGCTCAAGTCATCTGCCAGTGAATTTTGCTTGCCTGGCAGAAATTGAGCTTGTAGATGGACTTGGTTGTCCAAAGCTGTGCTCCACAGAGTCATGGCTAACCTGCAGAGTGGGTTAGAAAACGTTCCCCCCTGCTTGTTTATGTACCACATAACTGTGGTGTCTGTTTTTATCAGCAGTTGTCCTGGAAGGATTAGGTATCTGAAAGCTGTCAGAGCATTCTGACAGCTAGCATCGCCTTTTGGTTGATGTGCAGGATAATTTGGCTTGGGCTCCAGTGGCCCTGAATGCATTTGCCAGCCATGTAGGCCCCCCCATGCATAGTCTGATGAGTCTGTGGTCAGGGTTTGGGCAGCGTGGGTTACAGTAAAATGCAGTCCCTTGAAGGACATCCAGTTTTTTGCATGAAGGGCAAGTTTTCCTCCTAGGGGCACAAACAATTGGGCAGGACTGAAAAGTAGAGTTAAGAAGTCGTTGTGAACTTTTTCCATACTGACGTGGCTTACCACTCCTAGTTTTAGGGGTGGGAGCACTCCATTGTTTAGATCTCTGCATAACCTGAGACTGCAGTCTGTGTGGTCTGTTTCCCCTGGGTCTTGTTTGGGAAGGCCTGGAGGGGGCTGGAAAGGACCAGTATTTTGAAGGGCAATGCCTACTGAATCAAGATGGTTGCACTTGTAAGAATTCTTTAACAGTTTGTATAGATTTAGCTTTTTCTTCCATCTTTTTAAGAACAACTTCTGCTTTGTTGCCAAACAAAACATCCTTATTTAAAGGAGCGTCTAGTAATTTGGATTTGACATGATCTGGCAAGGTCTGCTCCTTCAGCCAAGCATGTCTTCTCAGTATAGAGCCAGTGACTGCAGCCCTGCAAGATGCTTCTAGGGCATCAAAACCACACTGCAAAGTATGATTACTAACTTGGTTTGCAGAATGCATAAGCTCTTGCAAATCTTTATTTTCTGCACAATCTACAAATATTACCATTTTTTGTTTACAGAGTTCCATAATATGTTGCTGGTACTTCAGCATGTGAAAAGTACAGTTTTGTACCTACCATAAATGTAGATGTTCGAAGATCCACATTGCTGCAGTCCTTACACTTGGGTAGTCCGCTGTCCTCGGTCGGCCCGAATATCAAAGTATAAGGCTGACGTCGGTCAAGGCGCATTTGACTGACATCAGAACGTCAGGGTACAAATGCGCATGACCGACGCCATATCCTCAGTCTTTTCTTGCCCCAGATGTCAGAAGACCCTAAAAAGAAAGGTCAAAACCAAAAGACAGCAAACAACCAACCATCCTAGCACTAAAAATATGTACAATATATACCATATACACCATATTGACAACCCAACCCACACAACCGCCTCTAACTACAGAGAGGAAGGAGGGAGGGTAAATTGGACTGCAGCAATGTGGATCTTCGAACATCTACATTTATGGTAGGTACAAAACTGTACTATGTTCTTCATCTCACATTGCTGCAGTCCTTACACTTGGGTAGAATCCCAAAGCAGAGGTAAGGGAGGATGGCCAAACTATAAGGAAGCAGGAGCTGCCAAAATGCCCTGCAAAACAGCAGTGGCAAAACCAGCCCTAGATTTAGAATAAAGTGGTAGGTGATAATGCCTAGAGAAAGTATGCACTGAACTCCAAGTAGCTGCCTCCAAAATATCCTTAGTTGCCACCCCTCAAAAAAGCTGTCGAAGTGGCAGTAGCCCTAGGGGAATGAGGCCTAATCCCAGCTGGAATCTCCTTGCCATGATGGGAATAACAGAAAGCAATGCAAAACCCAATCCACTTAGAAATAGTTTGTTTTGACACAGGCTTGCCCTGAGAACTCAAAGCAAAAGAAACAAATAACTGCTGAGACTGCCTGAACCCTTTAGTTCTGTCCAAATAATATCGCAACTGCCTGTGTACATCTAAAGTGTGCAAAATCTTTTCCCCTTTATTTTGGGGATTTGCATAAAAAGTAGGTAAATGAATAGTTTGGTTTAAAGCCACACTAGAAACCACTTTAGGCATAAAGGAAGGATTAGTACGTAAAGATACCCTATCCTTATGGAAAATTAAGAAAGGCTCAACCGCCATAAGGGCCTGCAACTCAGAAACCCTTCTTGCAGAGGTAATGGCCAACAAAAAAGCAGTCTTCCATGATAAATATTTCAACTCGGTAGTAGCTGCAGGCTCAAAAGGTTGTAGAGTGAGTTTCTCCAACACAAAATTGAGATCCCAAGCAGGAGTAGGAGCTCTACGTGGGGGTCTTATATTCTTTGCCCCTCTAAGAAATTGCTTGAACAAAGGATGAGAAAACAATGCTGGGTCACAATCATAGTGAGCCGAAATTGCTGCAGCATGAACCTTAATAGAAGAGAAGGACAAACCTTTGTCCAGTAACTCAGTAAGATATTGAAGAGCCACACTTAAATTAGGCTCAGAAACATCCAAATCCTTTGCTGCGCTCCAAAATAAAAATCTCTTCCATTTATCTGCGTACACTTTCCTTGTACTAGGCCTTCTAGCTTCCAAAATAACATTCAAAACTTGCTGTGGAAGTTGAGACCCACTATGGTTCAAAACAGAATATGCCAGGCTGTTAGGTGATGAGAGTGAAGCTTGACATTGAGCAAATGACTGTCCTCCTGAGACAACAGGTGTGGAATCGAAGGCAAAGGCCATGGAGGCTCCCGTACCAGGCTTCTCAGTAATGGGTACCAATGCTGTAGAGGCCAATCTGGAGCTATCAAAATCATCCTTGGCTTGTCCTGTCTGGCCTTTAGTAGTACCTTTGGGAGGAGAGGCAGAGGTGGAAAGGCATACACATGAAGATTGCTCCAATTGAAAGA
The DNA here is from genome assembly GCF_019279795.1 of Protopterus annectens. Classification (NCBI taxonomy): domain Eukaryota; kingdom Metazoa; phylum Chordata; order Ceratodontiformes; family Protopteridae; genus Protopterus; species Protopterus annectens. Next base: position 246,789,980 of record NC_056743.1, read on the forward strand.
ATGAGCATCCACTTTCCAAGCTGTGGGATGAAACCTTTTCGTGCAAAACTTTGGCAGCTGGTGGTTTAGTGGAGAAGCGAACAGATCTATGTCTGGAGTTCCCCATGACACTGTCAATTTCTGAAATACATGAGGATCCAATTTCCACTCGTGGGGATCCATAATTCGTCTGCTCAACACATCTGCTAAGGAGTTCTGTGCTCCCGGCAGAAACCTTGCCTGAAGATTTAGCTGTAAACTGAGAGCAGTCTCCCACAAAATCATTGCTTGCCTGCATAGAGGATAAGAATGTGTTCCCCCCTGCTTGTTGATGTACCACATGACAGTTATGTTGTCTGTTAGAATCAACACCTGCCCTGGAAGAAGTAAATCCTTGAAAGTTATTAATGCAAACTGGACTGCTAACATCTCCTTCAAGTTGATATGTAGATGTTGTAGTCTGGCAGGCCACTTGTCTTGTATCCACTTTCCATTCAGATGAGCTCCCCAAGCTTTGTCTGAGGCATCTGTCGTTAGAATCTGACTCGCCTCTGGCCGGGTCACAGAGAGTCCCTTCTTTAGGTGACATTCCTGAGCCCACCACAACAATTCCTTTTGAATGCAAGGTATTATTTGAATGACAGTGTCCAGATCCTGGCAGTGCTGTGTCCATACATTTTTGAGATACCATTGTAACTTCCTCATATGCAGTTTGGCATTGGGAAGCACCAGAATACAAGATGCCATGAACCCCAAGGCTTGAAGGACTGTCCTTGCAGTCAGCCTGGACTGATGAGACAATTGATGAAAGTAAAGGGAAAGATTCTTTTGTTTGTCCGGGGTCAAAAAGGCCATCTGGGATGCTGTATTCAGTCTTACACCCAGAAAGCACATGTCCTGAGAGGGTACTAGACTGGATTTTATTTCGTTCACAGAATACCCCAGGCATCTTAGCACTGCTACCACATATTCCAAATGATGAAGAAGCTCGTCCCTTCCTTGAGCCAGAATCAGGCAATCGTCCAAATAAGGATAGATCTGTATTCCTTTTAGCCTGAGGAAAGCTATCACTGGAGCCAGAACTTTCGTGAAAACTCTGGGCTCAGTAGATAAGCCAAAGGGCAATGCAGAGAACTGATAATGAGAAGTCCCAGCTCGAAAACGCAGATACTTCCTGCAACTCAGTCTGATAGGAACATGAAGGTAAGCCTCCTTGAGATCCAAAGTTACCATCCAATGATCTTTGCCCAGCAGAGGTAAAAGCTGTTGTAACGTCAACATTTTGAACTTGGGAATGTCCAAATAAGTGTTGAGGGTAGATAAATCCAAAATTGGTCTCCACGTGTTCCCTTTCTTTGGTACTAGGAACAGGCGAGAATAAAATCCTAGGCCCACTTCTGGCATAGGGACCGGCTGTATGGCCCCTATTTGAAGTAACAGAGAAATTTGTTTGTGAGCCTCTATTCTTTGTTGAGGAGGAACGTCTGGCATGCCTTTGAAAGGAGGCAAGGTATGGAAATAAAACCTGTAACCGTGGTGTATGACATCCAATACCCATCTGTCTTGGGTAATCAAACTCCAATTTTCCTTGAAAAGTGCCAACCTTCCTCCCAAAGGTGCTGCCAGACGAGAAGGCTGTGGCAGCTGAAAAGGTAGGTCATTGGGTCTGTTTACGAAAGGACTGACCCCTGCCCTCACCAAGACTGTGCAGGTGAACTCCTGTTCTAGGCCTGAAAGAGCCCTGAGCTCTGCCCCTACCACGCCTAGACCTACCCCTAGACTGGGAATCATAAGAAGGATACGCCCACCCCTTGGTAGGCCAATTTCTACTAAACTGGAGGCTGAACCTGCAAAAATCTTTAACAGTCTGCATAGACTTAGCCTTGTCTTCCATTTTCTTTAAGACTGCCTCAACAGGAGAACCAAACAACACATCAGATTGTAAAGGAGCATCTAAAATCCTTGTCTTAACATGGTCAGATAAATTCTGATCCCTCAGCCAGGCGTGCCTGCGAAGAACTGACCCAGTGGCAGCCACCCTAGACGAGGCCTGTACAGCATCAAAACCACATTGCAAAGAATGCTTACCCACCTGTTCAGAAACATGTACTAAATCTTGTAACTCTTTACACTCAATACCTTCCGCCAGAGCATCTACCTTAGACTTCAATTGTGAAAGGAGATAGTTTTGGTATTTCAACATGTGAAACTGGCAATTCAAAGCCCTCATAGCTAGGGTGGAGGAAGTATAAACTTTCTTTCCCCATCTATCCAAAGCCCTGGCCTCTTTATCTGGAGGAACCGTATTTTTAACAACAGAAGCCTTAACACCTTTAGGCCCCTGACTAACAGTTTCTGGGTCTGCCCTAGGACTCTTAAAAAGATACTTATGAGCTTCAGGCACCCTGTAATACCTATCCGGTTTAACAGGAGCAGGAGGCAAAGAATCAGGATTAAGAGAAGCCTCTGCAAAAACATCTTCCACCACATCCAGAACAGGAGGAATAGCCAAAGGCCTATGCTGGGGTAAAACCAAAATTCCCTAAGCCTTTTCCTGGAATCAGAGAAGTCCTGACCTTCCCACTTAAAATGCTCCCTCATGAAATGAAGAGTCTCTGAAAAAGAAAAATCCTCAGGAGGAGAAGCAGAAGGAGTAGAATCATCCACATCAGAATCAGAATAAGGAGAATACTCCTGCAAGTCTTCAGCCGAAGACTCTGAAACATCTGAAGCCTGCTCAAAACTCCCTAGCTCAGGTTCCACCCTAGGTCTCTTATCAGGAGGGGGCAAAGAACCTCTAATCAAAGTAATCAAATCTTCTGCCATTTTAAGCATATGCTTCTTGGGCACAGTTCCTGAAGAACTAGGGGTGACACCAACTGAAGCTAAACCTGGCCTGCCTCTAGGAGAAGCCTTGGAAACAGAAGGAGAGGGCCTAACCACCCTAGGAAGGGAGGGGAGTACAGTAACCTGAGAAGCCCCTTCGGCCTGACCTGCCTCCTGAGAGGCCACATCCTGCAAAAACAAAGTCTCTCCCTGAGACTCCAAAGAAACCTCCGGCGGAACCACCGGCTCCACCGACACCTCCAAAGAACCGGCGTCCGGAACGGACGGTTCTTCTAGCCTAGGCTTAGAAGCTTTGTCCTTGCGCTTCTTCGAAGGAGCGGGCGTCGGAGCATCCGACGGCATTTTATAATTACACCGCTTCCCAAAGACCAACCTGGCACAATCTAACCTTCTCTTTATAGTGCGCTTATTGAATCTAGCACAAGAGCGACACCCAACAACGCCGTGCTCAGGCCCTAAACAAGGAATACACAAAGTATGATAATCTCTATGCGGTATCTGTTTCCCACAAGAAATACAGTTATTCACTTTTTCTGACATCCGGTAAACCACTGAGGCAAGAAAAAACTAAAATATTCCCCAACGGGGTACTTAGCCAACTCTGACTCGGTCTGAAACTCCGAATTCGAAAAATTTCAGAACGCCAACCGGCACTTGCAACGCTGCTTCTGCATCGGACCATGCGGCAAAAAAGACTGAGGATATGGCATCGGTCATGCGCATTTGTACCCTGACGTTCTGATGTCAGTCAAATGCGCCTTGACCGACGTCAGCCTTATACTTTGATATTCGGGCCGACCGAGGACAGCGGACTACCCAAGTGTAAGGACTGCAGCAATGTGAGATGAAGAACATCTGGCAATTCAATGCCCTGATAGCAAGAGTTGCAGAGGTACATACCTTCTCACCCAATCTGTCTAAAGCTCTGGAAACCCTGTCTGAAGGGGTAGGATTTTTGACTGTAGTAGCCTTAATACCTTTAGGTCCCAGAGAAATTATCTCTGGATCAGCAGTAGGACTCTTGAAAGGAAACCTGTGGGAATCAGGTACTCGGTAGTACCAGTCAGGTTTCCTACCGGCCAGAGGTAAGGTGTTTGGAGTAAGACTGGATTGCATGAAAACATCATCCACAACATCCAGGACAGGGGGAACAGCTAAAGGCCTGTGCTGAGGTAGCTCTAAAAATTCTGAGTCTCTTTCTGGACTGAGGATAGTCTTGGCATTCCCACTGGAAATGCTCTCAAAGTATGCAAGGTTTCACCAAAAGAGAAGTCCACTGGAGGGGAGGTAGATGAAATGGATTCCTCTGCATCTGAATCCTCATAGGCTGATAAGGGCATGTCCTGATGATCAGAAAGGTCAGAGTCATCGGACTCCTGGTCTGTTGAATCTGAAGGCAACTGAATTCTTTGTCTCTTAACAGGGGAAGGTTGGCTTCCCCTAATTAGTGTTATAAGGTCTACAGCCATTATAAGCATTTGTTTTTGTGGCAAGGGGGCCTGTGCATGCGCTTTGGTCGTCTGTTTTCTAGTCTTAGTGCATACTCTGGGCCTAAAAAACTCATTCGTTTTTTTTTTTTTTTTTTTTAGCCAAAAGTCAAACTGCTGAAATGAAGCTTGCCAATAAACCCACAACGGATCCAGCCAAGGAATGCTCCAAGTAGATAAAACAACGCTGTGTAAACACAGCATTATTTTATCTACTTGGAGCATTCCTTGGCTGGATCCATTGTGAGTTTATTGGCAAGCTTCATTTCAGCAGTTTGTTTTGTTGTCGTTGGAGACATGCAGTAAAAAAAAAAAAGTCATCAGTAGGCGGAACACATCCTCAGAAGCCCATGCCTGCACAGCAGCTCCGGACCCATCCAAGGTAGAGACATCCACTGTTTCCATAGTCAAAGAAGCATCTCGCGGCATAACGGACTCTGAATGGGCCTCAGCAGAGGCCTGCGAATCCACAGAAGCAGGCATCAGGGGCTCCAAAGGCGCCTCACTGATTACTGGCAGACTACTAGCTTAAGGGAAGCGTCGTTGGCAGTTTTGGACCTATGCGGTCTGTCTTTGTATTTATCCTTATGTTTTTTCGGAAGATTGGTAGTCGGATGGCTTACCGAAGACATTTCAGAATACGGAGATCAAGAGCAAAAGAATTTAGCAACAAAAATAGCCCGACAACAAATGGTTCAGGTGTTAAACAAGGCACAAAACTGACAGCGAGGGATGTCGTGGTCTGGGCCTAAACAGGTGACACAGTAAGAATGAAAATCTCTGTGAGGCATTTGCTTTCCACAGGTAAGACCATTAACTTTTTCTGACATCGGTTAGAGCAAGAAAAAAGGATCCCAACAGGGTACTTCGCTTTAGAAGACTTCAGGATTATCAACTCGAAAAACGAAAATTTCAGGTAGTGGCCGACGGCACTTGCAAACTGTTTCTGCTTTGGGCTTCTCCTCGACAAGAAAGACTGGTGTAACGGCGTCGGCTGCCTGTTTTTATACCCCTGACATCATGGAAGAAGAGACAGCATCTGACGCAGAAATACTAAGACTCTGGTATTTGGGCCGACTGAGGGCTACCTGTAGGCAAATAACACAAGTGTAATGACTGCAACAGTGAAACACGAAGATCATCAGCAGTCAGCTTCTTCATTACAGCAGGCTCCCTCTTATCCGGTCTTGCTGGGACCAGACCTTAGGCTGCATAAACAAATGGCTGGTTAGTCAGAAAAAAGCATACAAAATAATATTATAGGTTATAAATCAGCTAGAACAGGATTTGTGTTCATATGCATTTTTCTAATGAATGCAAAGTCCAACCCAAATGAGTGTCAATAATTAGCCCAGAGGCGGAAGGGTTATTCTTCTCTATTGTATTTTGTTAAGACTACAGCAGAAATTTGAGGGCTGGTTAAAGAGAGGCCAGATAAGAGGGAGGCTACTGTATAACGCAATTTATCCTTAGAATAGCCTAGTTCAGGACTTCTAAGAAAATGGGAGGACCGCATGGTATAAATACTTCAGGAAAGAATTTGCAGGTGTCACCAGAGATAACCCCTCCAACCCCCAAGTAACTGCATAATGAGTAATAACAGGTATCGTAAGTTATTTACTTATGTTAACATAAAAGGACATCAGCTGCTACATTACACAACTACCATATTAGAAAACTGTTGGCTACCATGGTCTAAGATTAAAATTCTTTAAAAATGTTTTGAATATAGTGTCCATTTGGGTACTCTAACCACCTAAATACTTAAATTTTGTTAACTACATTGGTCCACTAAGCAAAGCCCATTTATACAAGGAACCCATAGAAAGGTTCTCGCAGCAAGAAGGCCATGAATATGATACTATAAAAAAATAGTGTAAAAAAATACAACTCAACACTACAAAAAAATTACAGACATATGTAGACCACAAATTACATATACATGACATTTGATCAATGCTCTTCACAAGATAAAGCAAGAAGACTTGTACATTTTACAGAACGCATTTAGTAGCCAGTGCACAAAGATGCCCTCTGCACATTTTTAGAAATCAGGACAAAGAGCACTTCTGGGACTGAAAATACTGCTGAGCATTATCCAGGCTTGAATGCAGTGCTACAAAAGGAGCAAATGCCGAACAAGAAATGACAAGTTTGCTGGGAAAATAAGCTATTAAAACTGGCGCAGTGAAGATGAATAGTAAGCACTAAAATTATAAACTAAAGAATTTTTCTACAAAGGCTAGTGTGGTAAGGAATGTTGAACAAAGGAATAACTTTGAGAGCTATACGACACGTCACAGAAATAGTGCAGTACAGCATCTCTGGTTGCATCAAAGATACAGAGGTGAATGCTATACTGTGGAAAGGACCCTCCCTCCACACAGTCATTTGTTGTACGGGTGTTGGATTCTTATTTTTATGGTATCTGACAGGGCTCTAGCCTCCTCCTCCTGAGACAAGAAAGTTCTGAGGTTATCTGTATGTGTGGGGGGGGGGGGTCTTATATGGCAACTAGAATGAAGCAAGGAGGATGGAAGTTAAATTGAAAAAAGTACATTACAGATGTGTCAGTAAACTTAGCATAACAGTAAATGTTTGAATAGATCACTGCTGCAGTAGCCTAAGTTACATGGGGCTATCCAGCAAGGATAGGACCAGGCAGACAGATTCCAAAGCATTTTGGCACCTTTCACACCTCAGCCATTGTACAAGCTTAATGAGAAAACAGTGGCTACGGTGTCATAACCTCAGAGCTTGCTTGCCTCAGAAGAGGGAGACTATAGCACTGTCAGACAGGGATAAACATGATAAAAATCCAACACAACAAACAAGAGAGGGATGGAGGGAGGGTGATTGTGCTGCAACATTGATTTTCTGCAACATTAGTGTTATAATACATTTACATGCACAACTGTACTCTGTTCATCATTACATCACAGTTGTGCTTGCCCACGCTACATGGGACAAATATCAGAGCTTAAAGGATCAGAGTCCAGGAAACCCATGGAGGGTTGGGCTAGCACAGTTTCACCTGGACTTGGAAAAAATGAAAAAGAATGCAGCTTGCAGTGCTTAGTAAAGATGTGCAAAGACTACCGAGATGCTGCCTCTAGAATATTTTGAGAGGCCACCTCTTTCCAAAACAAAAGTAGCTAGAACCCTGTAAAAAAATGGGTACTTGTGCTAATGAGTATATAAAAGGAAATCGCATTAGATAGGCATTTAGAAAAAGTCTGTTTAGATACAGGTTGTCCCTTTCCCTAACCCTCACAGAAACACACAGTGTCAAGAGTTCCCCAAAAGTGTACTTTTTTTGTTTAATATAAAGGTCCTGAAGAATTTTATCTTGTGAATATAGTACCCGAGCTGCTCTGGACATCCAAGTAATGTAAAATTCTTTCTTCCTTATTTTTTTGTATCTGGAAAGAAAATGGGAATATTAATAGCCCAGCTCATCACAGAGAACTATGATTTCATCTCAAAATTACCCTTCCTTTGTGACATACAGGGTTGCCTCGCCATAACAGCTGTAGCTCACATACTTTTCTGATAGCAGTCAGAGCAATTTTCCACCATAACTTCAGATGGAAGAGTCAGTGGCATAGCTATGCGGGTGTGAGAGGGGTTGTACACCCAGGAGGCACTTTTTGGACTGTCATTTACTTTAATTTAAAAAAATAAATAAATAGTTATAAAGGGCATTTTTCATTAAATAACAAGCTCATAGCTTGTCCGGTTGCATTACATCAGTATGTGTGCGTACATCCTGTTCTTCCTGGATACCCATACGCAATTTTAAATTTAATAGCACTGCTTCTTATTACTTCACATAAGGGAATTTTTGTTGCTACTGCTGCCATGTCAGTACAAAGTAAAGGACTTTTAATCCTGCTTAGTAAAGTGTTGCTACTGCTATCATGCCAGCTGCTACTACTGCCGTTCAAGTAAGGGAATGTTCTGCTTGTGCGTCTGTGCGCGTGTCTGTCTTGTCTCTGCGTCTGTGCATCTGTCTCTGCGTCTGTGCGTCTGCACGTGCCTCTGTCTGCGCGTGCCTCTGTCTGTGCACATGTCTGTGCACATCTGTCTGTGTGTCTGTGCATATAAAATACCCCAATTAGGTGTACCTGGTGGTTACAGTTACTCAGGCTCAAATCCTGTCTCTTAGGTACAAGAAACAAGAGCCTCAATTCTCTACCCATGCCACCACTTGTGATTCAAGGAGTTGAGTCCATAGCTTCCAACTGTCCAGAATTTCACAGTATGTCTGGAACGTTTGGTTCATACTTTTGGCTTATTCCTCTTTTGTGGTTTTTGGCAAATCAGTGGCTGTGGTGGTGCAGCAGTTAGCGTGGTCACCTCACAGCAAGAGGTTCTCTGGTTCGATTTTCGGCTGGACTGCCTTCTGTGCAGAGTCTGCATGTTCTCCCTGCGGTCAAGTGAGTTTTGAAGACATGCGGGTAGGTCCATGTGTTTGTGTGTGTGCTTTGTGTGAAAGCTGGGCCCAAGGCTGGCAACTTAACACTGCAAAAACTCCACTGTCAATCTATCTGCAGACTAGTGATCCAGTGTCATGACCCCTAACCAGGAAAAGCCAAAAGACATTGCTTTTAGTAAGAACTGAATCCATGAAATAACGACAGCCATTTAAGTTTCAGCCTTCCTACCTTTTAGGAAACACATGGTAACAAAACATTTTATTCTAGCAACTTTTTTAAAGATTATACAATCAATGTTTAAATTGTGTCCCTGGTTTTGCCCCCCCCCCCCCCCCATAAATTTTGTCTTTTTCTAGATTTATTGTGTTGCAAAGTTGGGAGATACAGTTGAGTGTCAAGTAGATTTTACAAGGAGATGAGAGTTTCAGGGGAACAGGAGTTTACTTCTGGTAATGCCAAATCCTTTTGCACTGTTAGTAGCACAACAAGTAGTATACTTGCTTTTGACGCAGAAGGCTGTGGGTTCTACTCTAACAGTATGTAGATGGATTGCTGACATTGTACTGTGTTGTACTTTAAAGGGGGTGGATGCTGCAGACTCAAGAAAGTCCTCCTTTGGAGGAGATACCTAGTAACTATGAACCGGTTAGTTTGCCATTCGTTCCCTATTGCATTATTACCAGCTTATCATTTTTTTAATGTAACAGACAATTTATCCTTCAAGGGCAACAGGCACTTTACTTGTAGATGAAACAATGAAATATAAAGTTGTTTACTAGCAGCAACCTCATTAGTTACAAATCTCTTTAATGTGGAATTATTTAGATGACTTCTACCTTCTGCAGAGATTGTGCATATTTACTGACACTGGTGGAATGCAACGACAAAAGTTTGAGTAGACTTTTATGATGGAAATGTTCTGAATTGGGCAGTTTTGTCATTGATTCATACGTTTTGTTTCATTGCTTACTGGAAAAATGTTCAAGACAATAAATGTAAAACATGCTCTAACAAGTGTGCTGTATTATACAAGGATTATAATTTAATACAATCAGGAAGATGAATCAAAGAACATATGAATGTTTGCATGGTCTTAAATATGAATGCAAAGGGCCAATGATTTGTAAACAGCCCAAAGGTAAACAATCTGCCACTGGCCAGATGCATTTTCTTTGAATGTGGGTTTCAATGCTGTTTCAGTGAATGTGAGTTTTAAGGGCAGAGAAGCTTTAATGCTAACAGAATGGCATTAAATATACTGATCCCAAGGATATTGCCAATATCCTGAAAGATCAATTCAGTGTCAACTTCACCTCCCTCTCACCCCCTAAAGAGCCCATCTCAATACCAAAAGATTGCCAAATTCCGGTAATCACAGTCACACAGGTAAAAAACGCACTCTCCAAAGCTAAGAATACAGCATCCATGGGACCAGACAACATCCCGGGGTGTGAACTACAAAATGAACTGGCACCTCACCTATGCGTCATGTTTAATCATAGCCTCACCTCAGGCTTTGTGCCCAATGAGTTGCGCACAGCTACAGTTATCCCACTCCACAAGGGGGGGGAGATCCACCTTGGATCCCGGGAACAATAGTCCCATCAGTCTGACGAGCCTGATCTGCAAAGCCATGGAACGCATTATCATGGAACTTATAAACAAACACATTGGCAACCTTAAAACACCGGATCCCACACAGTTTGGTTTCGTAAAGGGCTGATCTTGTCTTATCAACCTGACTTATTCGAATCAGTCTCCAAAGCCGTGGATGAGGGTAAGGCAGTCAACACAGCCTATCTGGACCTCGCCAAGGCCTTCGACACCATCCCCCACTCTGGAATCGTAGATAAACTTACTAAGCTGGGCATTAATCCTTATGTCACTCAAAGGGAGCCAAATGGCTTACTGACAGAACCCACACTGTAAAAGTAGCAGACTCCAAATCCAGCTCCAGACAAGTGGAGTACCTCAAGGTTCAGTCCTGGCAGCGCTCTTGTTTGGCATCTACTTCTCTGAAGTACAGGCTAACACTAAGGGACTCTGGCTAACAAAGTTCGCAGATGACTGCAAACTGGGAGCCATTACTGAATCCCCAAATGATGTGTATATTCTACAAAAGGGCCTTACAGAAACAGATGCTTGGTGCCAGAGCCACAGGCTCAAGCTCAATGCCAAGAAATGTAGTTATCCCCATTGGGAAAAACCATGTACCCATGAATTATCACATAAGTGGCAGTACAGTAAACATCAAAAGTGTGATAAGGGACTTGGGACACAGGTGGACAGTGGTTTCACCTTCGATAACCACATCACAACAGTCAGGAAATCCTTCTATGTGGCTCACAATCACGAAGGGCTTTTCATCCAGAAAAAAAGGAGGTCATTGTCCCACTATACTCATCCCTCATTAGACCCATTATAGAATACAATGCCCCATTTGGTATGTACCTCAAGACATCTGCAAAACTGGAAAGGCCACAGAAATACCTCACTAAAACAATCACAGGCCTAAAGCAGATGCCCTATGCTGACCATCTAAAAAAGTCCAGTTATACTCTGTCGCATATCGCCTACTCAGAGGCGATCTCTGCTTAACATGAAATGCCATGTCAAACCTAGAGCTGTTGGACATGCTACACTTAAAGAAATTCCAATCCCTCAGGGCCACACACTCCAGAGATCTAAACCTGGTCATCACAATAAACAAAACATGCTGGAGGGATAGGTTCCTGACCCAGAGACTCCCCATACTCTGGAATACATTGCCCATACATGTCAAGCTGAGTGCCTCTTTGGGCCTCTTCAAAAAGGAAGAATGACGATTGGATGGGAGATAGAAAATTCACCCCGGGGATCATGTCTGTCACCCTGCTAGACAGGGGACCAGGGAAGTAAATATTCTGGGAAGAAATAGCCAGGGAATTGTTATGGCTAGGCCTGTATATGCCCTAGGGCCGATAGCCTAGTATCAACCTATGAACCTATAAATCTAATTTTCACTGTGAGACTGTACTGCTTTGTTTAGCATATGTCTATCAGTGCGTGTGCTATAAAATTTAAAATAAAAGTTTTTTAAATTATATCCAAATAATCATTGCAGAAGTAAAGCATAAAGCAGTATGCGCACTAGTGTTTATGGTAAATGGGAGAGAGAGCCAAATAATGGGACACTGGAATGGCTCTGGGGGCTGAGCCTGTGTATGGGGGTCCCCATAGGACTATGAATTTTGTTAGGGGAAGGGGGGCGGCAAACTCAATGACAGCCCCGGGCGCCACAAACTCTAGCTACGCTACTGGGAAGAGTGATTTTTTATTTTTCTTTTTCAGTACAAAATAAAGTTCACAAGGAGCAGCCACCTATCTAATAGGTGGTCAGATATTCAGAACCCTTTTCAACATCTGTTCCAAGTGAGGTACAAAAGAAAGGTATCTAAGGGAAGACAACAGAAATGGCAAAAAGATTAACCTTAGGAGTAAGAAAGGCCAGACGACACCTCTCACAAACACTGCAGAACCAAAGGATTCAAAAACCTTAATGATCCCGGTTTTTAATCCAACTTCAATTAGAAAGTCTTTTCCATTTACACATTTATCATTTTGTAATAGTGGATTTCTTTGCTTCCTTTAATACCTACTGCACATCCTCAGAGAAAGGAAAACAATCTCCTGAAACAGTATGAAAAAAAGCTTGCATTTATTACACAATGAAGTCCTTTTAAATTCACTGGATGCTTGTGAGCTGAGATTGTTTTTTTATCTTGCTATGTAATATATGCCAGTTGCATTTCCTTTAAATGAAATCATTCAGGTCTTCACTCAGGAAAAAAAATCTAATATTAAAAAGTAGTGCCTAAAAAGAAAAGTGGCAATCCCAGAACTTTCCAGAAGTGCAGTAGTTATTTTTATTTTAAAATTAGTGCAATAGAGTGATGCGGTGATTAGCTTTGTTGCCTCCCAGTAGTGCCTTGCTCACCAATTCAATTCTTGACTGGGGTGCCTTCTGTGCAAAACCTGCACATCCTCCCTCTGTCTGCACACATCTTCAAGTGCTCCAGTTTTCTTCCACACCTTAAAAATGTGCCAAGATGAATTGGCAGTCTTAAGTTGCTTTTTAGCTGTACGTACGAGTTCATGCTTGTGCTTGCTTGTGTGTGTGCACTTGGGTGCATGCCTGCACACGTGTGTATCCTGCGATGGGGTGGTACCTCGTTCAGAATGATCAACTCTGCCTTGTGCTCATCAAATGGTCAAGAAAAGATCTGGTTCCCCTGTAACCCTTCACTGGATGAAAGGAGGTAACTGAAGAATGAAAGAATGTTGACTACTTTACTCAAAGAATGCAAGATACAGGTATTTTATCAGCCAGATTACAATCTACTTTTATACTCTTCTACTTGATTATAGGCATTAGACCAGATGCCCTACTCTGGTTCCAAAACTGTCTGACACATCTCTGTTAAATTATTTCCTCTCTTTTTCCACTAGCCAGTCTACAGTAAAGTGTTCCACATGGGTCCATTCTTGACGCACACATTTTCTCCATACCCATTAACAAACTACCCCTGCATCTACCTCACCTCCCACTCTTACTTAATGCCCATGGCACTGTACTACACTGCTCAAATAAATCTCTCACACCATTACAAAAAATTTTGATTGGACTTCCTCCACCTGGTTAACTGAATCAGTAACAATAAACTTGTACTCAGTTCATCAAAACAAAAAATATCCTTTGGGACAAAAGAATCTAAGCAAAGCTACTTCCATTCTACAAATCATGGACCATAACAATGCCAATATCAAAAACACTAATTTAATTATCTGGCACTCTGGATAGATCCTTCATTCAGCTTCTCCCTACACTTGAGACAATACAAGAAAGAAAACAAACCTACTACCTTTTTGGAGCTAAAACAATCTCTTCCCTTCCTCTCAAAAACTCCTAGAAATGTAATAGGAAAATATATTGTACTATCCCTACTTGAATACTGTCCTCCATTAATAAACATATGCCTCAAAATGAAATCATATTTCTTATTCAAACACACACCAATAATTGTGTGGGGGTTTGTCTTGCACTCACCAAAATAACACCACCATTCAAAACACTATAAAAATCAAAGTGTTTTACTGTCAAACACAGGCCAGACCTCTTTCTTGAAAAACTGCTCAAATTACTGTAAAAAAAAAAAACAAACTTTCTCTTGACTAGCTTCCAGAATAATAATGAGACTCTCCAACCTACAACCTTAGAAACTTTTCCCATTTTGCACCCTCATTACAGGCCCCTCAAATTTAACTCCAATGCACAAACCACTACTTCTCTGTACCAAGTCCGAAAATCTGGGAATCCACACCAACCTGAATTAAATACATACACAGTCTTACCCAAAACTCTATTCTCAACTAAAAATGTACCTCCTGAAAATGGCAAAATGCCACTGTAATACCTCAAATCACATAGCCTAACTGAAAAACTCCCTACTTAAAACTCATCATACTAATACATTGCTAATGTACTTCAAACTTCAGGTCTGTATTGTAAGGAATCTCAGCCACCTATATAATCGTCTTTTAATGTAACTGTATCTAACAACGTAACACTTGTTTTATAAACCATGCTTACCTGTCTCAGTAACTCAACAGAAATTGCAGATATGCAGGTTTGTCGATAATGCACAAGATTCCTGTATATTTAACAGCTTGTTATATATACTTCACCTCTTGCAGCAATATATATATATATATATATATATATATATATATATATATATATATATATATATATATATATATACATACACACATATATGCACACATATATACACAGCAATCATCAGACTTTGACATTCCCAGACTGACACTGGAATTAGTAATTTGTGATCAGTGCTCTATCCCAGTTAACAAATTTAAAACAAACAAAATATTAGGTAAACACAACAAGAAATGAAAAAGACAGAGGGAGCCCAATGTTGAGGTAACACAGCATCTGTCCTAATCAGTAGTAATTAGGGTTCAAAATGTGAGCAAGCCTTCAGAAGAGCCAATGAGCATGAATATGAGCAGTGATGCCCTGCTTGGTATAGCTGTGACAGAAGTCAGTGGTTTGTTACACTGCTTCTGCCTCAGAGTAGACAGCAACAGCTGAAAAGACATGACAAACCTATTACAGGAAGCTTAAGAGATTCAAGATTTCACTTCATGGACTGAGACCCCTCACACAAAATGAAGTATAGGTGACAGCAAAGATGTTACTGCATGCACCTTCTACAGGAATCGGAGGTTTCTTAAAGTGCTATGTGATGCCAGGATAAGATCTTACCACCCAAAGCTCATGTTTTCTAAAAGGAAAAAAAATAATAGTGAGGAAATACTTGGGGAATCAAGCCAGCACAATTTAGTGGGGATACCAAGAATTAAACTAAAAGTATCAGGCCCATCATCCATAAACAGCAAAAGACAATGGTCAACAAGTATTTGGACAGCTCAGCATTAAAATACTTTGAGGATGCCAAACATACTCCCCATCCCACAAGGCACTGGAGCACCACATACCCCCAGATCACAGGTATGCACAAATCAGTAGGAAAAAACTGCAGAAAGACAGACTCAAGATCAACTACACCAGAGATAGGGGAAGGTGGGTAAGTATGTCATGTAGGATGGACTTCCTCTTCTAAATCTATAACCAATGAACTTTCATATTTGCTAGGAGCAGCTCAATCCTTCACAGACAGCAGAACAAATTCCCATAAATTATTTCTTGGGCAGCTCTCCTTAAGGTAACACACCCTTTATTACAATGGCCTCCAAAAGTGTGAGCTCACATTCCGCTTACAATGCCTGGCAAAAGGAGCTCACAGCAGACCAAGCCGGTGCTGAAGTACAGATGCCATCCAAAACTGTGTTCTCAAAAAGATGTGGATGTTGAAACTACCCTATATAAATAAGCCTGCAGTAATAAAACCAGAGTCTTATTGTATTTAATACATCAAAACCGAACGCAGTTTGACAACCACTTTACCAATGTAGCCTTGCAAGGTTTCTGACCCAGCTTTCTCTTGGAACATGAGAAAGCTAGCTATATTTACAGATATCCCTTCTCCTCTCAGCATAAAACCTCAACTGATCATGCAAGCTGACGCAAAGAAAAAACTCTCCCCTACTGAAATACTGCAAAATAAAATGCAAGTAGATGAACATGCCAAATGAGATTGCTCAGAACAGCCATTCTGGACTCAAAAAAATTAGATTAGACAAGACTCCTCTGTATGGAATACTAAATATATATCAAATATTACATGGAGCATCAATTAATGAAGCATGCATTACAGAAATTCTCCTGTCAGAGAGAAACAGCAATAAGAAACATATGGTCTTCATATTTCATGTCTGCAGAGACTTTTAAGCCTGAAGTTAACTTCTCCCATAAATGGCAGAAGTCCCAGGATGGTACAGGGTCTCAAATGAGTGATCTCAATACGAACACAGCCTTCAGAATGGCTATGTAAACTTTAAATAATCAAAGCAAATGACAAACTTTAAATGGTTTAATGATAATTAGAGATGGATGCAAGAGACTTTGCTGGAGGAATAACTTTGACAAGAATTAAATATCTGACAAAAGACAGCCAAGGATGGATGAGCAAACTCCCAAACAGTGAAATGAATCCATTCACACTATAAGTCAGGCAAGTGTTTGTTTTCTGTAGGAAACAATCTAAACAAGTCAAGACAACAAAAAGGGACTATTGGCTACTAGTGGAAATGAAGACAGACTGTTATCCTGAGGGACTGAGTATCTAGAGGAGGCTTGCCTGATGGATATGGTTCAAGGATTCTCCAGTAAGTAGGAAAGAAGAAGCAGCAAACTAATCAGCTAAGGCCACTACGGGGCGATAACAGTGACTGGTCTTGTGCAGTTTCACTTTATATTAACCTCACTGTGTGTGTGGGGGTGGGGGGTAGTAGTCCAGAGGGACATTTCTGGCCAAAAAGTCTTGTGTCATCTCTCCAGTGGATGGGGAGGGTGGAAACTACTAGCTGCTTCACTTGGTATTGGTCAGGGAGGCAAACAGGTTACAAGTAAGACTTGCTACACCTTTGGAAAAACTTCCAAATCACATGTGATGATGAGAGGTACTGCCAGCTGTACCAGGGGGAGTAGGGCAGTGCATGTGTAAAACATGCCAGTACAGCTAACTGGAGTTTTGTATGTCATTTGACTATCAAACTGATTTGTACAGATTCTTGTGTTAAATATGTACTTGCAAAGTTGCTTGTGTTAAAAATGCATCAACAGTGGGTCCTGCTGAACAGAAAATATACATGTATGTCAGACTGTACTGTTGAAACTGATAAAATGTACACATTTGAACACAGTATACTGGAAGGGAAAGAGTTAAGTTCAGCCCAGCTAACCTTAAGAAAAATAGCCTGAAATAAATGAATGACTTAACTTAGGCCATAAAGATTTTTATCTCACAGGTCTAAATGCAGCCAGAGAATAGCTTGTTAGTTTCTGCAGGAAGGGTGGAAGTGTTGAAATTGTTTTACAGTTTCCAGATGCTGTAATAAACTTTAGCTAAATATGCCTTTACATTCACCACTGCAGTATTTATACCTTATGGGATTCCCTGCCGTGAAGCCCATTGTCCAGACAGTCTATCAAAGTCTACCGTTGTTTTAAGGTACGTTGAACATCACCTACACAGTCCTCATGTAGCATAGGGCATAAAGGTGACGTTCAGGCATACCACATAGACTTTACAGGCTTAATGTCTATGCCGAGTGTTAAATTGGAATCTTGTATACATAGCTACATGTGAACAGTGCGTATTCTTCTATGTGGGAAAGGCAAACAGATGTTTAAGAGAGAATATCTCATCATTTGTGTGATATACATATGAAGAACAGGAATAACGCTTTGGCACCATCTATAAAAAGTTATCCTACACAAACTTCTATTTATGGTTTTGCAATTAGTGGAAGAAAATTTAAAGAGGTGGAGACGTACAAAAATCACACAGAATACTTAGAGATGTGCTGGATAGCCAATTTACAGACTGTTAAGGAACCAGGACTTAATGGTATGGTTCCTTTAAAACCTGCGCTGAACGGCATGAAATTACCTAGATACCTTTTTTTATTGGTGCTTACCTGTTTAAATATCCTTGGGTTACAGGAAATGGCAGCATCTAAAGGCGGCCTAGATAGCTGAAAGTGCTTTTCCTGTTTGTTTCATTAAGATTTACCCTGGTTCCAGTTGTTTTTTTTAACAATTAAATCTTTTATCTCCACCATGGTGGCAAGACTTTGCTTTACTTGGACATATACCTACGATCCAAGTCAGATAAAGATTAAAAAAAAAAATTATAACCATCCTGTCTGCATTATCATCCTCCCAGGGACTCCACACATTTACTGCCATTCTGCTAGAAGCGATAACCATGGAAACCCTGAGTCAGTAAAAGGACATCCGTAGTACACACACAAAATGAATTCATACTTCTCCCACAAAAAGACTGCATACTTTTATCAAATTCAAACATTTGTTTATTCTAGGGGAAAAAATGCAACTACTGAATCCGAAACCTGTACTACCTGTAAAATAAACCTAAAGTAGAAAATGAGATTAAACTAAAATATATATTACAAACTAATGAAAAGATCAAATATAACTTCCACTTCTCTACCACAGAACTACTTTAAACACTATCCAAATTATTAAACATAACAGAACTGCTGAAAATATTACACGTATGCTAACTACATATACCCTTGTTAGAAAACTGTTAGATATTTTAGTGCAACTCATTAAAATGAGCACAAACTTAAAAAAAATTAAACAGTGGATAAACAGACCATGTGGAGGGCTGGGCTGTATAATATATAAAATACTTGTACTGTAAGTTTAGTTAGCTCACTGAATGGGGATTCACAGCTTCACCGCTCCTCTTAAAATTCATTCCCTTAAACCTACAAAGCAGGCATTTCTAAAATTGCACCCCAGACCCTTACATATTGCACATACACACAAACTATTATGTATGTATAACCATATTACAGACATTTGTCAGTCAGTATTTGTGGAAACAAGGTATGTTTACATCTTATTGTTGAGCCATACAAAAAGGCATGTATATACACATGTTCAACATCGCAGAGACAAGTGTATCTAAGCATTACATCAATGAAAATTTAGCATACAGAAAGGCAGTTATAAGATTTCTTAAGATAGGCCACAAAAATACCACTGTGCATACTGACAATGTAAAGTTGAATTCTGCACAAATGCACATGTACTGTCTGTGTTGCAAGAGCTGAAGTTAATGACATTCAAAACCATTCCCATAGCAACGGAATCTCCTTTCTCTAGATCCCTAGTACTATTTATAGGTGTCCTTCATTGCCTGATACTTCATTACTACCTCCCTAGCATTGAGCTGTCAAGATCAGTGTGCTTGTGCCTTTATATTACCAAGTGATTGGAGGTGCAAGTCAGACTCGCGAAACAGTACTTACAAGAAAAAATATCTGGCTTTCAAATGGACTCCCCATTACCAGATTCTGTCCGATAGACAATATGAAATGATTTCAATATAGTTTAGACATCTGTCTGGCACTCTGCTGTACCTGTGTACATTCTCAGCATGGAAGCTCAAAGCATCAATACAGAAAAAAAAAGCAACTGTCTAGTCCTAAATTACATTTCCAACAACCTGAAGCCTTGGTTACAAATGTCTCTGATACTTAATGTTGAACAGGAATCATCTTCATTTTGAATCCCAGCTGGTAAAATAAGATACAAGAAGGGGAAGAGCCAAGCAGCGAGACATTCAAAGCAAACTTTTTAAAAGTCTTCTCTGCTATACTCTCCAACCACATTTCTGCCTGCTCTTACAGTTTAAAATGTTATTTGTTCTCTATTTGCATTTGCTCTCCAAGCTAATTTACCTCCCCAGGGAAGGTGCTACAGGATTTGCATAAACTTGCATAACCCTAATCCACATCAAGCACTCTGCATCTTATCTTGACCGACATAGATATTGCTTAAAATAAGCATTTTGTCTATTACATTTTGCTAACAGTTGCTTTTTAAGCAACATGAAGTAAACTCTACATCTGATGTCACTGACTAGTTCACAATTTCCAGCCAAAGGCAGAATGCCATACCTTTCAATGCTAAACACCAAGTATAACTCAGATAAAATTTAAGGCCGTAAGCTTCATTATGTAGTCATGGGTTCTATTTCCTCAGTACTCCGGCATGCACAGCACTCAACTCTGCACAAGTCATTTAACCAAATCATTGTTCCTGCGTCACTGCACCTAGTACAACTTGGTTAGCAAGTATAATGAACTATACAGTAATCTATAGGACTCCAAAACATGTGCACCGATTGTAGTGAGCACGTTAATTGAGTTGGCTAAAGAGAGCTTTCAGCAAAGGAACAAGTCTGGTTAGTCTTCTCAGTGCTGCTAAATGGAAATTTAAAATGTTAAATATTTTTTAAACAGTAAACTGCTCTGAGGAGCTGAATGCAATGCACTAAAAATAAAATAAACCTTAAAAATGGGGATACTGTGATGGCCACAAACTCCACAGCATATAGTGCTGATGTTTACCTGTTGATAAAGATATCCCCATTAATTTACTGACTTCATGCCTCCCGAATCTGCCAGACAACACAGAGTATTTTTACATGTAAAGCAAGTGTTTACACATTTTGTCCCAAGTTTACTCTAACCATGTAGACTTTCAACAAAAAATAAAATAGGAATACAGCATAGGAGCATTAAATTTGCTGAAGTCTTACTATATCTAGGCAGTTCGGTGCCTACATCCTAGCTTAAGAGAGTAATTTCAGTAAGAATTTGCTCCCTTTACATTTTTGACAAAATATTATGTCCCAGGGAACTTTTTAAAATTTGCCAAACGGTTACATTCCCAGAACACACTCATTACTTCTTGTTCTTTCCTATATGAAACAAAATTCTCTGAATTCTGCTTGGGGTATAATATCTACACAAACTCTTCCAGGCAAGAAACCTAAGCCTTCTGGACTTTGTTACATACTTGAGACGCATACACCCCCCCCCCCATTGTTCCTTTGTAAATTGTTTTTCCAGTTTTTCTTGTTTTTTTTCTAACCTCCTGTGACTAATTCTTATAGTTATCATGCAATATTCTTCGCTGAAGGTTGGGCGTCGGGCTGGCAACTCGGCACCATAAAAATAGACTGCCAATCACTAGCGGACCGGAGTTCCGCTGTGGCGACCCCTAACCGGGAAAAGCCGTAAAGACAAACAACAACATCATGCAATACTTTACATGCCCTACTAATTGTCCCTTTTTAACAGCTGCTTCTGCTCTGGACTGAACAGAAAATTCTACCACAGCTAGTCTTTTACTTAGTACTCCCTATCCCTTACTCTTTGCCTATATCCCGTTGACAGTCTCTGGTATGGAGAGCAGTTTCTTAACTGCTGTCCAAATTTCTTCTTGGCAGCATTCCACCCTATTAAATTTCCCTCCCAAACTATTTGCTTCCAATACCTTGGTTCCTTTGTCAATTTTCACGTGTAAATTCCAACTCTCCGCTGACGTTTTATACCCTTACTTGCAGTGATCCCCATTTGTAAAATCTCCTTTTCCATTTCCTGTGTTGCCTTACTTTCTGCTACTTCATAAATATAATATTCTGTATGGTTGTCAGTCTCCATGAAGTACACAATTCCAACATCCTACTCTCTCATTTCTTGAACTTTCTCCCGGTTTCACCATCATCCCCTTTCACTTTCAATTATAACTCTCTGCTTTGCTTTATGCATATAAGCCTTAACTTCGTAGCTGTAGAATTTATCTTTAAATCAGGTAATCCCAACCCACCTTGCTCTGGGGAAGAATCAGCTTGACCGACCTTACTCGAGCCCTCTTTCCCTCACAAATACATCCTTTCACTCAATTACCATGTACAACTTCTCTGGCTGATAAAAATATGCCTGACCTATATATAAAATTAAAATGACCTAAAACATTATACCTTACTATCAAAATCCATACTCAAGAGCTTCCAGTTTCTCAGTTTTCGTATCATTGTTTGTTTAGTCATTTACCAAATACCCTTAGCTGGCATAATAGAAGCCTTTTTAATCCATAGACCTACGTACTTCATTTTATGTCTCCATAAATATTCATCTTATGTCTTCATAAATATGGGTACTGCTGAACCAATTTGTGTGTTGCTACATTGTTTCCCACTACAGCCTTTGTTTTACCTTCATTAATTCTGTATCCAAAATAGTCATGAAACTGTCTCAAAATGTTCCACATCAAATATCCTTATCTTGACTTATCAAATGCAAAGTATTTTGTAAGGCCAACTTTTCTTGAGTAATAACAGTTATATCCTTGAGTTTGACAGTCCCTTATTTCCTTTGCCAGTAGCTCTAAATATAAAGGAAATAAAGTGAAAAAAGAAGTTATGTACTTACCATAACATTCCATGTGTGGTGTCCATCTCGACCTTTATTCTCACTGATGGGTCAGATCCGATGCACTGGATCTATCTCAGCCATTTCAAAAGCTCGAGGTCTTCAGCAAAGCTCATGGGTATCCTTCTTTACTCATAATGCAACTCCTTAACTTCCTCAGATCTTGTTTGCCACTAATATAGAGAGAGGACTTCTCCAATATATACAACTAAAATATTATTTCTGAGGCTAGAGAGTCTTGTAATATCAAATTAGTACTACTCTATCTCCGAAAAGTACAGCCAGGAGATACGGAGGGTGTGATGTGAGAATAAAGGTAGAGATGGACAACACACATGGAACATTATGGCAAATACATAACTTCCTTACGTGATGTTGACAATCTCACCTTTATTCTCAGTGATGGGACCACATCCCATGCAACCTGACTCTTGGGTGGCTCATGAAAGAATATTCCTCAGAACCACAGAACCAAAAGAAGCTCTACTCCTGCAGGCCAAATCCACTTTGTAATGAGTAATAAAGGCATGAGCTTTTGCCCATGTTGCTACAGCACAGATATTATCCAAAGGTAACCTAGCTTGAAAGGATGCAGATGTGGCTACTGACCTAGCTGAATGAGCTTTAACGGGATTAGAAATAGCTTTGTTATTAGAACTGTAAATGTAGGAAATACGAAGTGAAAGCCATTTAGATAAGGTAACTTTGGACACTGGTTGGGCTTTTCTCACATCAGAATAAGAGACAAAGAGCTGATTTGACTGATTTCTGAAATTCTATGCAAGAAGAAACATAACGGTCTACGAACGTCCAGAAGACGCAGTGAATATTCTCCTTTATTTCAGAAGTTTGGGAAGAAAACTGGCAGCTCAACAGATTGACTGAGGTTACTTTCTGACACAACCTTGGCTAAGAATGAGGGGTCACAGTGCGTAAAGAAACTCTGTCCTTATGAAAAACTAGCTATGGGGGCTTGGCAGACAAAGCTTGTAATTCCAAAACTCTCCTAGTCGAAGTAGTTGCCACTAAGAAGAGCGTTTTCAATGAGAGATGCTTCAAATCACAGGTAGCAGATGGTTCAAAGGGAGGACAGATATTTGACAAAATGAAATTCAGATCCTAGGGCGGTGATGGGTTTTTATATGGAGGCCTCATCATTGCAGTTCCTTTTAGAAATGCCTTGCAAAGTTGGTTTGACATGATTCCAGAGCCATCTTCTCCCATATGAAAATTTGAAACTGCTGCCAAATGAACTCATAATGGCAGCTGTGGCACCTTCATTGAAAGGTTTTGCCAAAAATTCTAGAAAAGAATGTATGAGAGTGGTAAAAGGGTCTATTTTATTATTGCTAGCCCATGCAACAAATCTCTTCCACTTACCTCTGTACAGCGTTTGTATAGATGACTTATGGGAAGATAACAAAATATGTTTAACTGGAGAGGAAGCTGGCAATCAGGGGAATTGGAGCAGCCAAGCAGTTAGTTTGAGATTGCCCAGGTTGGGATGAACCATTCTCGACGGGTGAGTCAGAAGGTCCACAGCAAGGTCCAGAATCCATGGTTCATCCCATACATGAGGCTGAAGAAAGGAGAATGAGATTTGTTGAGGGCAATGGGGGCAATCCGGATTATTGTAGTCTCCAACAAACTTGCTTTCTGCAAAAATCTGGGAATTAGAGGGATTGGCAAAAAGCCATAAATAAGTCCTGGGGTCCAATTGTGAACAAGTGCATCCTTTGGTGACTCACCGACAAGGGGGGGTCAGGGCAAAGTAGTTGCTGCATTTCGCATTAGTGGGTGATGCAAAGAGATCACAACAAGGCTGGCCCCATTTTCGGAAGATTTCTTCTATAACTTTCTGACTAAGGGATCACTCATGTGGCCATAAAATGGCTCTGCTCAATTTGTCTGCAATTACACTGAATTTCCCCAGGATGCACATTGCTATCAGAAAGCGGTTGGAAGCCATTGCCCACTGCCAGACTTTCAGTGCTTCTTGACAAAAGGGGTAGGATCTGGTCTCCCCTGTATGTACCAGACCACAAACATGTTGTCTGACTGGAATGCTATCGTGCCCAGAGGGAGGGGAGCCTTGAAAAGCTTGCAACACCAAAAGTACCGCCCTTATCTTCAGGATGTTTATGTGCAAATGAGCCTCGTGTTGTTGCCAGATGCCTTGAACAGCCTTCCCTAGATAATGCCCCCCACCCTACCTGGAAAGTGTCAGTGTTCACCCTGACCTGGGGTTGAGGAGGAATGAAGCGACAGCCTTGAGATACTACAGGAGAGTGAATCCACCACTGGAGATCTTTTTGGAAAGAATTGATTTTGTGCAGCACTGGAAGTTCCAAAATGGAGCACTGTGTGGAAAGTAACCAGTGAAGTATTATCATATGAAGGCGAGCTAGGGGAATGAGGACGATTGAAGCAGCCATTTTCCCCAGTACCTTGAGGACAACTTTTGTAGTTTTGCAGAAGCTCGTTTCTTCCCGATTTAACAGTCTTACATAATGGCGAAGATAGTCTACTCTGTCCTGTGTAAGTTTTGCTATTAATGTAGTTGTATTTAACTCTGCTCCTATGAAGACCAAGCTTTGACATGGCACTAGAGCAGATTTTTTATAATTTATGGTAATACCCAGGGAAGAACAGAGTTGAAAAGTATAGTTCCTGACTTGTAACAGACGATGCCTGGTCGGGGCGGTTATGAGCCAGTCGTCCAGATATGGAAACACCCGGAATCCTCAGGGTCTTCAGGTTAGCTGCCAATTCTGCCATGCATTTGGTAAACACTCTGGTGGCTGTAGTAAAGACCAGGGGACACAGCTTGAAACTGGAAGTGACCGTCTCCTAGCCGGAAGTACAAGTAACTTCTGCACTGTCTTTCCATTCGTACATGGTAGTACACACCCTGAAGATCCTATAGAGCACATCCAATTGTCTTCTTCCAGGAATGGAAGTATTGACTGCAGTGTCACCATCCAGAGCTTGTTCTTTTTCACAGCTTTGTTCAGATTGCTGAGATCCAAGATGGGTCTCCAGTACACTGTTTTCTTTGGAACTAAAGAATCTTGAGTAAGTTCCAGATAGGCACTGGTCTGCAGGGAATTCTTGGATGACTTTCTTACCAACTTTTGAATGTCTAATGCTGCTTGTTACTTCTGATGGGTGGAACATCTGGAACTGACTTGTTTACAGGAGTAGGGAAGGAGAAAGGAATGATATATCCTCTGGATATTATGTCCTGCATCCATTTGTTTTTTTATTTTTGTCAGGTTTCTCAGTGCAGAGACAATCGACCCCTAACTGCCTCCAGAGGAGAGCAATCTGGAACTCCTTCAAGACTGCTGAAAAGGTCTACAAAAGAAAGATTCTATGGAGCCCTGGGATCTGTGGGCCTCCCCTGCCGACAGGGTGGCATCTTCCATTATTGTCCCCCCTCTGCCTCTAGGGGAACTTTCACCCTGTGCGTCTTGGAAAGACTTTTGTTTCTTTCTGAACCACATTTTTTCACTACCCCTCTGACTTTTGAGAAAGGGTCTGGTAGGTGAGGAAAAACACAATCCTACGGCAGACAAGGTCTTGCCTTCCTGTTCACAACTAGTAAACTTCTCTAACTTTAGAGAGAAGAGCCATCAAAAGGGGCATTAAAAAGGAAGACTGGAAAGGCTCTGCGAAATTGTAAAGGCGCATCCAGGCCTGCCTCCCGAGAAAGATGTGCCTGAACCCGCCACCCTACATGTTCTATCTGCTGCATAATATATGAGCCTCATGGATGAGTTGACAGTGAAGTGAGGGTAGTGAGCTGAGCCTTTACTTTATCTGCAGCCAAATCAGCTACAGCTCCTTGGAGGGAGTCTGACATTTCCCTCAACAGGTCCCTCTGTAACCTTGTAAAGTGGGCAAGATAGTTCAGTGACCATAAGGCAAAGGTTGCTGATAAAAAGATGCACTGCCCATATCTATCCATGGTCCTGGAATCCTTATTCAAAGGACGGATAGAGGAATTTGTCTTGGATAGTTCCTTTTTAGTGGCCGCTGCCACGACCATGGCATCAACTGCTACACCTTTTGTCAAGAATTGCTTGTCCTCTGGGGCAGTAATGTACTTATTTGAACTCCAAGGAGTAGGTTCTATAGAATCTGTTGTCTCCCAAGCCTTCTGAAAGATTAATTCAATAAGCTCATTGGAAGAAGGGGTCACCCAAGAGGTTGAAAGGTGAGAACCGAAAGCCTTCTGGTATACCAACTCCTCAGCTGAAGGGGATGTGGACTGTCAATCACCTCTCTGCTTTAAGATTTCCAGGATATCTCCAAAGGAAACATCTTATGGAGTTGATTGTAGGGCCCCTTCTTCCTCATCCAGGTCAGTATCGGATGTGATGGACTCCTCTGGGAAGTCAAGATGCTTCCGCTTGTAGATCCTATTCAGAGGGACCTCCTCAACAGCATAGTCTCAGAAGGTTTCAGAAGAAGGGGGAGTCCACTTGTTGGACATCCTGAAGCCTGGGATCTCTGCAGTCCTGTGGAGAGAGCACTGAAGCCAAAGACACTGCACAGAATTGAAAGGAAGATCCAAGAGGGTTTGTGTCTTAGAATGGGAGGTAGTTAAACCCTCCTCATGACTTTGAAGGCAGTTCATGCATGCTCTGAAGAACAACCCAGATCCCATAAAAGGGTGGTCAGGGACAAAGGAATCTCCGTAGCAGAAGACGGAAGCTCCGAAGCAGAGGTAGGAGCTGAAGTCACCCAAGCCAAAGTCCCCAAAAGCAGGGTCAGATCTGAAGATATCCGAACCGGCTCCGTGCACTTGACCGCAGAGTGTCAGCTCCTAGGGGTCTCCTGCTCTAACTGGGCAGAAACGCTCAGGGCAGACATTGGATCCAAGGACCTTGTGGGTCCCTGATCCAATACAGACAAGCTGGACATCAGAATCCTCCAGCTCCGAAACCAAGGGACGGATCGGAGGAGGCACAGGGGTTGATGGGGAGGATAGTGTCCAATCAGAATCCTTTTGGTTCAGATCAAATAACAGTTTCGCCAAGGCCAGTGTCTTCAACAGACTCTGCACTACCCTATCCACATCTCTATCAGACAAACTCCTGGTGGACCAAGTAGAAAGAGCAGGAGATCTTGACTTCATCAAAAATGT
Source organism: Protopterus annectens (assembly GCF_019279795.1). Taxonomy (NCBI): domain Eukaryota; kingdom Metazoa; phylum Chordata; order Ceratodontiformes; family Protopteridae; genus Protopterus; species Protopterus annectens. The sequence continues at coordinate 246,817,384 of NC_056743.1, forward strand.
TGATGGGAGCCGAGAAGGGAAAGAAGTGATTTTATGTAGTATACACCTTTGTTGTATTAAAAGTATTATAATGTATCAATTTAAAAGTATTAAAAAGAATTACTGGTAATAATGTATTTATACAAGAAGTTTATTTTAAACAAATGTATTTCTATATTTTAGAGCACTTTAATAGGTTTACTATTAGAATGTCAAAGCGAACTCAGTCGACTGTACTGTTGTCGAACACGGAAGTTCGAAAACGGTAATATCAAAGACCAAAAACCAACCTAGGAATGGGTTTTAACATGGGTCGAGATAGGGGAGAGTTTTGTAGTTAGGAATAACACTGAACACCTATCTCGACCCATGTTAAAACTGTTCCTAGGTTGGTTTTTGGTCTTCGATATTACCGTTTTCGAACTTCCATGTTCAACAGTACAATCGACGGAGTTCGCTTCGGCATTCTAATAGCAAACCGTTTAATAAGTGACAGAAGAGATTAAATTTTGTAGGGAACATTTAATGTGATCTAATTGAAGTTTTTGGCTGGTAAATATCATTATGTCAATTATATTAAATGAAAAATGTGTATCTGATTGATGTCAATTATTCAATTATGCATTGTATAAAATGGAAATCTGTTTTGGTGGAAAAATATTCCTTTATGGCGAAAGCAGAGGTACCGGATAAACCAGTAAAGAGTTTTTTGCTATACTTCCTGGTGTGGTGTGTTTATCGTATTGTGACTTTCTTGTGGCGTTTTTTCCTGGTATCCTTCTACTAGGAGGGGAGATGAGGCGATGGCAGCCGATGGTTCCCGTTTTTCCTCCTCTAAAATATGGAGGGATAGACAGGAAAGAATGGCCGGAGATGACCCGTGGACAATGGGAGAGACCAATACCAATGAGGCTAATTTTACCAGATTGGAGCGTTTACTAATGAAGGAGGTGACTGTTTTATGATATAAAGTTCCTTGAAAGGTATATAGCTCCTTAGATATTACACCTCGTGGCCTTAGAATCAGCAAGCTGCCTGTGTTTGAATTTGGTGAGGATGAAGCTGATTTGCTTATTGAATGGAATGTGGCGTCCCTAGCTGGCACTAAGGCGTGGCTGGGGGTGCTCATCAAGCGCAACTTAAGGCAGCATGAAAAACTGAGGGCCGATAACCTGCATTTTCAAACTCAGTTGGCAGAGATGACGACGGAAGCAGTTTTGGAGTCCAAACTGAAGGATATTAAGAACAAAGTAGAGAAGGTGGAGGAGTCGGTAACCATACGGAAGAAGGGCAAAATCCAACGTGATTTGAATGACTACAATAATATGATTTTTTTTGTGGCAAAGGATGGAAACCAGGGGAAGGCAGTTGAATCAGTGTTTTGGCAGTAAGGATCAAGAAGTACACAACTCTTCCATGTCCTCTGGGGAAACTGCATCCAACAGTAAGAAAAGCGTTTTGTTTGAAGACCTGAACAACGATACTTTGGATTCCACACAGGATAAAGGGACTTCAGAGACTTCTATGGGGAGAGGGAGAAAATGGCAGGGAATACAAATTCCGGCAACAGCAATGGTGGTAGAAACTACAGAAATAGAAGGAGAAGAAACTAATGTGCAAAATGGAGATGTAGTTCGATTACTGGAAGAATGTAACAATACAGTGAACTTTGGACTAATAAATAATGCGGACAGTTTAAAAATTGTATATTTGATCTTAAATCACAATGTTATTACATTGTTGGATAAAGGGGTGAAATTTACCCTACTCGTGTGTCCAAGCCTTGCTGATTTGATACAGGAGGTAACTCGCTTTTGCCGTAAGTTACATTTAAGAGCATTCTTTAAAAGCAATAAAAGCATGAAAAATGTAGAAAATGTGGAAAATGCAATAATAAAGGTAGACAATTCTGACCTTGTTCAGAGCTATGAGCCACTTTGGCCCACCTACCACCATAGTGCAGTGTTGCTCGTACCATGTGCCTTGATTAGGTAGTCCAAAAGTTCACCCAAAGCATTAAAAGCATTTGGTAACCATTGTATGATCCTACAAAAATGGGTAAGTGGTGTACATTATGAACTGTGGTCAAGATATGTGGAGGTATGGCTAACTCTACTCCTGGCAGTGCCATGCAGTGGACCCATGCAACAACGACTGTGGACTGCAGAATTATGAGCACACAATATGCAGACCGTGTATGTTCATATATCAACAAAGAAAGTCAACAATTGCAGCACTGCATGCATACACATTTGGTAGGAAAGAACACAGAAAGAACTTTGGTATAGGATGTGAGATATCAAGTTGCCACCTACACTGGGCTTTTGATGTGTACTATATTCAGCCACTAGCACTCATCACACATTATGTATTTTGCATGACTGTGTGCCCACAGAAATGCATGGTGTAGGAACAAAATAATGTCAATACTGTGGGGAATCACTTTTGAGCAGCATACGTGGCTGTGTTCACTAAGTAAAGAGCTTGACATTTTATACAATGCAGTGTTGAACATAGAAAGAAACCATACATTTTGATCCAGTCAGGAGTTGCTGCTCAGAAGAGTAAACTGACCAAGATGCCCCCCAACAAAAAATGTACTTTTGCCACCTTCACTCGTATATTCACTTTTGGCAACCCCACCTAAATCTGAAAAGCAGATCATAAATGAAATGCGGGCTATTCATGCAGCACACAAACTTCATGTCATCTTACAGAAAACTGACAAGTACCTAGGTACATGCCTATTTCAGGAGCCACCACACCCCTTGCCTGTATATTCCTTCAGAGATGTACAACAAAGGCAGCTCATAAAACTACTATAATTACTTATCATTGACTGTTTATACAGAGTAAAATACTGTTTCAGTAGCATGGCTACAGTGCTACTTTTTGGTATGAAGAAAAGTTACATTGGCTGGTGTAGGATGCATGTTGTAACCAACTGTACTTAAGGACAATGCCCTACTAGAGATGCTCCATATCCGCAAGTCTAATTCCTCAAGCACTACTGGCTCAAAAGGTGTGAATCTAATATGCGACATCAACAAAACCTGCTGGGGGAGACGGGTTTGTCTCACGGAGGCTGTCCTATCTCTGGAATACACGTCAAACAGACACCTCACTGACCCTCTTCAAGTGAACCTTGATGAGTGGATGGGAAACCACAAATTTGTCCCAGGGGTTCCACCTGTGGCCATCATTGACAGGGGCAATAGGTGCTGACTGAGGGGTTTTTTTTGGGGGGGGGGGTAAACTCTTGGCTAGGCTTGAAAGGGCCCCAGGGCCATTAGCCTAGCAACCTCCTATGATATGAGCGTTAATGAAAGTGATTCATTACTTAATTTGTCTATTTATGATTATGAAGGTGATGAAGCTCTTGAACAAATATATCGATGGTGGGGGGGGGGGGGCTCTACAGTTGAACATCATGCAGGCTTTAACACAAGTTTCAATTACCTTGTGTACCACATAACAGTCCTACTATGCCCTCAAAAGTATTCACAACTATTTGTTTCTTAGAGAATGTGCTGTGTCAACAGTTAGAAATTGAATATAATAAATTTAAAAAAAGTTATATATAGTACAATCTAACGAAAGAGCAGTGGGAAGCATTACAACAACTTAGAATAGACAGAGATACAGATTTCTACAGGTGGATAAAGGGGGTAATTGGGTGGTCATGACTAAACAATAGTATGATAATATGGCCATGGCTTTGCTGGAGGAAACAATGGTTTATGAATTGTTACCTCACAACCCAATCAAGGAGTTTAACAGCTCTCTACTGGAAATTTTGGAAAGAGGAGAAAGCTTAGGCTTCCTGAATGCAATGGATGTCAAAAAACGTTAATAAAACAAACCCCAAGGATACAGTGTTTAAGGTAATACCAAAGATGCACAAAAATATTCAGAACCCACCGGGGAGACCCATAGTGTTTGGGAGGGAAGCTTATTTTCAGAATGTGGGTACATTTCTTGACAGTCAATTGAAAGTGCATTTAGCTAGAGTTATGTTGCACATCAAGAATGGAAAGGAATTAGCCGATAGTGTAATCGGTATGAAATGGTCTCAGGACTACTATTGGGCCTGAGTGGATATTAACTTGTTATATACAAATATTAAAATTAAGTGGGGTTTGGAAGCAGTTAGACTTATGTTGGGGGAGGGTCCATGCACTGATTTTTTAGTGCGACTGTTAGAATTTCCCCTCACACATAATAGTTTTTGTTTTGATGGCAAGTGTTTTTTGCAAAAGGAAGGTACAGCCATGGGGGCATCATATGCCCCCGCATATGCAATCCTGTTCATGAATTACTTTGAGATGGCCTATGTATAAAACACTGAATTTTATAGACAAAAGTTATATTGTTCAAGAGGTACATAGACTATCTCATATTTACATGAAAGGGAGACATGGAGGAATTTCATCATTTCATGCAAGAGTTGCATAAAAATCGATTTGGACTGCAATTTACATACAATACCAGCAGAGAGGCGGTACAAAATCTAGATTTGGAGTTTTATGTGGGTGAAAAATTCACTGTGGAGTATAAACCCTACACCAAGGCTACTGTGGATAACAATTTTCTTAGAGTAGACAGTTTGCATGTCCCGCATATGGGGAATATTTGAGGACAGCAAATACTTCAGACAGAAACAGGCTGGGCAATGAGTTTATGAGGGTTAGGAATAAATTGTCAAACAGAAGTTACAATGTGGATGTCTTGAACAGGGCAGAAAAAGTAGAGTTGTGTACACTTACCATAAATGTAGATGTTAGAGTGTATTCACTGTTGCAGTCATCACATTTGGGTTATCTGCCTGCAAGTAGCCCTTAGCTGGCCTGAATACCAGAGTCTTCAGATTTCTGAGTCAGATGCTGTCACTTCTTCCATGACGTCAAATCGTCAAGGGTATAAAACATGCAGCCGACACCATTACATCAGGTTTTCTTGCCCCAGATATCAGGTGCCCCCACAATAGGAAGCAATTATATGGTATGGTACACCCCCATCAAAAAGCAAATACACATGAAAAATATATACATACCAAACAAGAAGGAAAGGTAGAGCTAAGAGAAGTCAGGGGGCTGGAGGGAGGGTAACCAGGACTGCAACAGTAAATACACTCGAACATCTACATTTATGGTAAGTGTACACAAATGTACCATGTTCTTCTTGTTTCGCTATTGCAGTCATCACATTTGGGTTGATTTCCAAAGCTAAGGAAGGGAGGAGGTAGTTGAAGAGCATTAGGGCCAGCTATTAAGCCCTGCAAGACTGCTGTGGCAAATCCAGCTCTAGATTTAGGTAAGATAGGCAGGTGGTAATGTTTGGTGAAGGTGTGTACAGAGCTCCAGGTAGCAGCTTCCAGGATGTCCCTGGTAGGGACTCCTCTGAGAAATGCTGTAGAGGTAGATGCAGCACTGGTGGAATGTGATCTTATCCCCTGTGGGGTAGGTTTTCCATGGTGCTTGTAGCAGAAATTAATGCAATGGGCTATTCATTTAGAAATGGTTTGCTTTGAAATGGCCTTCCCCTCTGCCATGCAGCAAAGCCAACTAGCAGCTGGTCAGATTTTCTGAGAGGCTTAGTCCTGTTCAAATAGAATCTAAGTTATCTGTGCACATCCAGAGAATGCAGTATCCATTCTCCTTTGTTTTGTGGATTAGGGAAAAAAAGTAGGCAAATGAATGGACTGGCTTAGGGCCACACTAGACACCACCTTGGGCATAAAGGAAGGATTAGTCCTGAGGGAAACCCTGTCCGCATAGAAGGATAATGAAGGGTTCCACTGCCATGAGGGCCTGTAATTCAGACACTCTTCTTGCTGAAGTGATGGCTAGACGTAAGGCTGTTTTCCAAGAAAGGAATTTCAACTCTGCTGTTGCCGCTGGCTCAAAGGGGGGGGGGGGGGAGTGAGCTTTTCCAATACAAAGTTAAGGTCCTAGGCTGGAGTGGGAGCTCTCCTGGGGGGGGGGGGGTCTTAAATTTTTGCCCCCCCTAAGGAATTGTTTTAGCAAGGGGTGAGAGAAGAGAGCTGGCTCAGTATTATAATGTGCTGAAATGGCGGAGGCATGAATCTTAATTGACGAGAAAGATAGGCCCTTGTGGAGCATTTCTGTTAAGTACTCTAGAATACGAGGTAAGCTGGGCACTGTTATGCCCATCCAATGAGCCTGGCTCCAGGAACAGTATCGTTTCCACTTTTCAGCATAGGATTTTCTAGTACTAGGCCTCCTTGCCTCCAGAATGACATTCCACACCTGCTTACTGAGGGATGCTAGAGGAAAGCTCATGGAATTAGCCAGGCTGCAAGATTCAGGGTTTGAAGCTGAGGGTGCAGAATCTCGCCCGCCTGCTGGGACAGCACGGAAGGGTTCTGAGGCAGGTGCCATGGGTGCAGCAGTGTCAGACTGCACAAGAGGGGGGTACCAGTGCTAGGGTGGCCAGTCTGGTGCAATCCGTATTGCTCTTGGCTTGTCCTGTTTGATCTTTAGTAGAACCTTCGAGGAGAGGCAGAAGGGGAAGGCATAAACCGAGAGGCCTTCCCAGGTAAAGGACAGGGCATCCACTTTCCAAGCTTGACTGTGGGGAGTTCTGCTGCAGAATTTGTTCAACTGGTAGTTCTGAGGGGAGGCCAACAGGTCTACCTCTGGGGTCCCCCATTTGCTCCTCAAGAGGTTGAATATTTTGGGTTCAAGTTTCCATTCATGTGGGTCCATGAGATTTCTGCTGAAGTCATCTGTCAGTGAATTTAGTTTGCCTGGCAGGAATTGAGCTTCTAAGTGCACTTGGTAGCTCAAGGCTGTGCCTCCAGAGCCATGGCTAGTCTACAGAGAGGGTAGGAGTGGGTTCCCCCCTGCTTGTTTATGTACCACATAACTGTGGTGTTGTCCATCTTTACCAATAGTTGTCCTGGAAGAATAAGGTCTTTGAAGGCTGTCAGAGCACTCTGTACAGCTAACATTTTTTTTGATTGATATGCAGGTGCATCTGTCTCGGGTTCCATTTGCCCTGAATGCACTGCCCTGCCATGTGAGCCCCCCAGGCATAGTCTGATGCTTCTGTTGTTAGGGTTTGGGTGGCAGGGGGTAGAGTAAAAGGGAGTCCCTTGATGTGGTAGCAGGCCTCTGCCCACCAAAGGAACTCTGTCCTTCGACAAGGAATGACAGGAATCATTGTTTCCAGGTCCTGAGAATGTTGACACCATATACTTTTTAGATACCATTGGAGTTTCCTCCTATGAAGTCTTGCATATGGAATTTGCAGAATGCAAGAGGCCATGAACCCCAGAACTTGCAGTATTTTCCTTGCAGATAGCTGGGTTTTTGTGGCCAATAGTTTGAAGTAGGTTGACAAATAAACTTGCTTCTCTGGACTGAGGAATGCCATCTGGGAAGTTGTGTTCAAGCTTGTTCCCAAGAATACAATCTGTTGGCAGGGTAATAGGTGAGATTTCATTTTGTTGTTGGTGTACCCCAGTGAGGTTAGAAGTTTCTTTACAAATACCAGGTGTTTTAATAGCAAGTCCTGGCTTTCTGCCTGAATCAGACAATCATCCAGGTATGGGTACATTTGAATATTTCTCTGCCTGCAAAATGCAATGGCTGGAGCTAGACACTTTGTGAACACCCTGGGCTCGGTAGATAAGCCAAAGGGAAGTGCAGAGAACTGAAAGTGCATGTAGCCCGCCCTGAAACATAGGTATTGTCTGCAGGATTCTCTTATTGGGATGTGCAGGTAAGCTTCCTTCAAGTCTAGGGTTTCCAGCCAGGCATCCTTGGCTAGCATAGGAAGAAGCTGTTGAGTTAGCATTTTGAATTTTGGAACCACCAAAAAGATGTTGAGAATAGAGAGGTTCAGGATAGGACGCCAGGAGTTTTCTTTTCTGGGTACCAGAAATAGTCTTGAATAAAAACCTTGTCCCCTTAGTTCTGCTGGAACAGGTTGAATAGCCCTGATACTGAGAAGAGAGAACCTGCTGTTGGGCCTCCGCCCATTGATTTGGGGGGAGGTCTGGCCAACCATTTTGGGGTTGGTAGTGTGTGGAAGTGGATTCTGTACCCTCAGGAAACTATGTTCAAAACCCATTTGTCCTGGGTAATGAGCTCCCAGTTTTTTGCATGCAGGGCGAGCTTTCCTCCTAAGGGGGCAAGTAGTTGAGCAGGGCTTGAAAGGGTTAACCTTAAGTCAGTCACTGTGCCATTTTTTCTATAGGGGGTGGCTTACTACTCCCTGCTTTGGAAGTGGGAGCCCCCCACTGCTTAGATCTGTGCGTAGCCTGAGACTGAAGTCTTGGTGGTCTGCTGTTCCTGAGTTTGGACTGAGAAGGCTTGGAAGGGACTGGAAAGGACCAGTTCTTTGAAGGCCAATGCCTACTGAATCTGGGAGGGTGTACTTGTAGAAAATATTTAACAGTTTGCATAGATTTATTTTTTTCCTCCATCCTTTTCAGGACTTCCTCTGCTTTGTTGCCAAAAAGGCGGTCTTGGTTTAAGGGTGCATCCAATAATTTAGCTTTAACATGATATGGCAAATTTTGTTCCATAAGCCAAGCATGCCTTCTAAGTACAGACCCAGTGAGAGCAGCCCTGCAAGATGCTTCTAAAGCATCAAAACCACATTGCAAAGTATGTTTACAAACTTATTCTGCAGAATGCATTAAATCTTGCAAGTCTGTGTTCAGCACAGTCAGGAATCATCATCATTTTCTGTTTAAGTAGTGCCATAATATACTGCTGATACCTTAACATATGAAACTGGCAATTTAAAGCCCTAATGGCCAAAGTAGCAGAATTGTATACCTTCTTACCCCATCTGTCCAAGGCTCTAGAATCTCTATCAGAAGTGGTAGGATTTTTGGCAGCAGTAGCCTTAATGTCTTTTGGTCCTTGGGAAATGGTCTGTGGATCCGTAGTAGGATTCTTGAAAAGGAACTTGTGAGAATCAGGTACTCTATAGCACCCGTTAGGTTTTCTGGGAGCTGGAGGTAAAGTGTTTGGGGTAAGGCTAGTTTCCAAGAAAACAATCTACAACAGCCAGAACAGGAGGGATAGCTAGAGGCCTGTGCTGAGGCAGGAGTAAGAATTCCCTAAGTCTCTTTTTGGACTCTGAACAGTCCTGGCTTTCCCAACGGAAATGCTCCCCCCCAAGGGTATGCAAGGTTTCACTAAAAGAAAAATCTTCTGGAGGGGAAGCAGAGGGGAATGGAATCCTCTGCATCAGAATCCTCATAAGTAGATAAGGGCAAATCCTGATAATCAGAAGGAGCAAAGACGTCAGACTCCTGATCAGAAGAATCAGCAAGAAAATCAGTTCTAGGTCTCTTAGAGGGGGGAAGGCTGGTTTCCCCTAATTAAGGTAATAAGGTTTTCAGCCATTCTGAGCATTTGTTTTTGAGGCATATGGGCCTGAGTCAGTGGTTCGGTAGTCGGTTTTCTAGGCGTAGTGCGAGTTCTAGGCCTGAGGAATTCAGTACTTCTAGTTGGAAACAATGCCATCAGTTTAAAGTCTATAGACCTGAAAACACCCTCAGAAGCCGGTGCCTGCACAGTGGCTCCGGACCCATCCAAGGTAGAGACATCCGCAGGTTCCATAGTTGAAAAAGCATCTCGCGGCATACCGGACTCCGAATGGGTCTCAGTAGAGGCCTGCGAATCTGTTGTAGCAGGTATCGGGGCCTGCGAAAGTGCCTCACTGAGTACCGGCAGACTGGCAACTAGCTTAACAGAAGTGTCGTCGGCAGTTTTGGACCTATGTGGTCTGTCTCTGTCTTTATCCTTATTTTTTTTTTGGAAGATTGGTAGTCGGATGGCTTAACAAAGCCATTTCGGAGTACGGAGATCGAGAACAAAAGTATTTAGCTACAAAAATAGCCCAACGACTAATAGTTTGGGTGTCGAACAAGGCACAATACGAACAGCGAGGGACGATGTGGTCTGGGCCTAAACAGGTGACGCAGTAAGAATGAAAATCTCTAGGAGGTATTTGCTTTCCACACGCAAGACAATTGTTAATTTTTTTCTGATATCGGTTGGAGCAAGAAAAAAGGATCCCCAAAGACATCGGGTCTGAAACTCGAAAACAAAAATTTCAGGAGTCTGCCGACCGGCACTTGCGAACTGCTTCTGCTTCGGGCACCGCACGGCAAGAAAGACTGATGTAATGGCACCAGCTGCATGTTTTATACCCTTGATGACCTGACATCATGGAAGAAGCGACAGCATCCAAAGCAAAAATCCGAAGACTCTGGTATTCAGGCCGGCTGAGGACTACCTACAGGCAGATAACCCAAATGTGATGACTACAACAGTGAAATACGAAGAACATCAAAGTGATTAGAAAGTTGGGACTGGCATACAGTATGAGATTAAGAGAAGTGACACATGTATATGGGGAGAGCAGCAGATTGAACAAGGAAGAGGGTCAAGACAGGCTGTTCTTTGTTAATAGATATTCCCTTTTTTCAGAAATCCTTAAAGGATTAGTGTGTATAGGTTTTGGCCCATTATATTCAATGATGGTAAGTTGAAGGATATTTTCCCTGAAAGACTTGCATTTTCCTATAGTAGATTCGAAAACTTAAAGGAATTGCTATCTGTTGGGAAACTGGATAAAAAAAATGGAGCAGGAAAGGTAGCTTTCCCTGTGGAAGATGTAAGGTGTGTAACAAAATCAGGAATTTAGATGTTGAAAGACTCTATGGGAAGGCTTACAAGGCCATGGCTCTATGCAACTGTGAAACTAGGGAGATTGTGTACATTATAGGATGTGGATGTCCCTTAGTTAAATGGTATATTGGACAAACCAAAAGCCCAGTAAAGAAAAGAATAATGGAACATTTGGGTGATATTAGGAGGAATAGGTTAGACAGCCTGGTTGCTGAACATTTTGTTACATGCTATGAAGGCAGGGACGCATCCTTGTTTTACTGTGTGACAGCCAAACCTTATTTCTGTCATGGGGAAGAATTTACATTTAAACTGATGCAATTGGAAACTAAATGTATTATTAATTTTGGTACCCTTTCCCCTAGAGGATTAAATCTTGATATTAATTTAAATATAAGGTAGGGATATCAATTAAACAAGTTGCACCTGTCACCCCTGGGCTTTCTAATACTGGCTAAGGCTCTTGCCACCCCCACAGTGCCTTTTTTAGGCAAGGCTCAAAAGACAAACCCACCTCCATAGACAATACAAGGAAAAAAAACCTAAAGGTAATGCTGCTCAACGGCAGAAGTCTAAACCTCAAGATGCACGCACTCGAGGCTCTCCTCAGTATGGAGAATATAGATATCTGTGCAGTAATAGAAACCTGGTTCAAGGCTCCCGAGAGCACCCCAGCACTACCAGGTAATACCTCATACCATGCTTTTCAGCCCCAAAACTCAAACCGAACCACAAAAGGAGGGGGAGTATCCATATTCATCAAAGATACCCAGACCTCCAGGTTAGTGGCACTGCACGAAGCATCGGAGACCATCCATGTGCAACTAACAGTGGGCAAAATTGCCTTTCAGTTTGTAGCCTGCTACAGACCACCCTCCAAACTCAGGAACCCCACTCGGCATTCCTGAGAACACTGGAGAATATGAAGGTCTCTCCAAACACCATTATATTGGGGGACTTCAACTACCCAAACATTGACTGGGAAAACTACTCAAGCCCAAACACCCTCGCCCAATGGTTCCTAGAATTTATAAACTCAAATGCTATGGAACAACTGGTCACCACTCCCACAAGAGGGGAAAACATATTGGACCTAGTCATCGCCAACATGGGGACTCTATGTTCCACACCAGAGGTATACTCCTCATTGGTAAGGTCAGACCATAAATTAATCTCACTGGACATCCATATCCCATCCTCACCCCCAGCCAAGGAAACAACGGTGAAGAACTTCTCAAAATCAAACTTCACACTTCTCAAAACCGAGGTGGAATCCTTCAAAGCCCCCGGGCCAGTGGAAAATATGGCTCAAACCGCAGAATCCTTTACAAATGCATTCTATGAACACCTACAGTAATGCATGGATCATGCTATCCCAAATAAAACCAAGACTCACTCCTCCAAAGGCAGGATACCTGTCTGGTGGACCCCGGCCTTAAATAAGCTATACAACAGAAGGAGGAAGCTACTACATGATGGAGCAAAATCCCAAAAAGGGAAGGCATCTCTGATCAGTACTAGCAAGAAACTACGATCCCTCATAAAATTATCTAAGGACAACTTCGAAAGAAAAATTGCACAAAACACTAAAGATAATCACAAGGCCTTCTTTAGTTATGTCAGGAACCTGGGTGGCAACTCCAAGATATGCTCTGAGTTAGTGCAAAATGACAAAAAAATTCACTGAACCCACAGATATTGCCAACATCCTGGCAGACAGGTTCAGTGCAAACTTCTCCCCCCATCCCCCCCAAAAGAGCAAATGGCTATCCCAACAGAGTGTAGCCTCCCTGACATCACAGATGCACAGGTGACAGCTGCCCTCTCCAAAGCAAAAAACACAGCATCAATGGGACCGGACGGTGTCCCGGGCTGCGTCTTACATGAGCTCCAAGAAGAACTTAACCCTCACATAAAGTCACTGTTCAATCTCAGCCTTACTACAGGATATGTACCCAAGGAATGGTGTACAGCAACAGTGGTCCCGCTCCACAAAGGTGGTGCCACAACGGACCCCGGAAACTATCGCCCTATAAGCCTTACTAGCCTGGTCTGCAAAGCTATGGAGCGTATCATCTTGGAACTTATAAACAAAGACATTGGGAATCTCCAGACACTGGATCATACTGAATTCGGCTTTGTTAAGGGCAGATCTTGCCTCTTGAACCTGGTCGACTTCTTTGAAACAGTTACCAAGGCCATAGATGAAGGGAAGGTAGTCCACACAGCCTTCCTGGACCTCGCAAAGGCCTTCGACACAATACCCCACTCGGGCATCATAAATAAGCTCACCAGCCTAAATATCAACCCCCAATGTCACAAGATGGGTTGCAAACTGGCTTAGGGATAGAACCCACATGGTCAGAATTGCAGGTGCCATGTCAGACTCTAAACCAGTTACAAATGGCATCCCACAAGGCTCAGTACTGGGAACTCTCTTGTTCGGTAAATATTTCTCTGAGGTACAGGCTAATACAGGAGGACTATGGCTGACCAAGTTCACAGATGACTGCAAACTGGGTGCCATAATCGACTCTCCGGCTGACACAAGCATCCTCCAAAAGGGTCTCAGAGACGGATAACTGGTGCCAGAGCCATGGCCTAAAGCTAAATGCCAAAAAATGCATAGTCATCCCCTTTGGGAAAAACAAAGTGCCCACAAATTACCACATAGGTGGTAATCCATTAAATACGGAAGAAGTAATTAGGGACTTGAGGACCCAAGTAGATAGTAATCTCTCCTTTGACAATCACGCTGCCAAAGTGGTTAGAAAGACCTTCTATATAGCCCACCTTATGACGAAAGGGTTCACATCTAGATCAAGAGAGGTCATTGTGCCCCTCTACTCATCACTCATAATGCCCATAATTGAATACAATGCCCCATTTGGGATGCACCTTACCAGACACTTGCAACTGGAAAGACCCCAAAAGTACCTCACCAAGAGGACCAAAGGACTCAAACAGATGCCCTATGCAGTTCGGCTAAAGAAACTCCAGCTCTACTCAGTAGCTTACCGCCTACTCAGAGGCGACCTGTGCCTGACGTATAAAGCCATGTCCAACCCAGAATTAATGGACATGCTCCACCTCAGGAAATCCAAATTCCTTAGAGCTACACGTTCCAGGGACTTAAACCTCGGCACAGAAATAAATAGGACATGCTGGAGGGACAGATTCATATCCCAGAGGCTCCCCTTACTCTGGAACAAAATCCCAGTCCATGTTAGGCAGAGCCCCTCACTGATCCTCTTCAAGAGAAATCTTGACAAGTGGATGGGAGATCGTAAGTTTACCCCTGGGATCGCTTGTGTGTCCCTGCTAGACAGAGGCACAGTAAACTAACCTTAAAAGGGCTATCTTCTGTGACCTACTATTCAAAGGCACAGTCTACTAATCTAAAAGGGTGGCAAAAGCCAAACACACTCTGGCCAGGCTTATAAATGCCCTAGGGCAGATAGCCTAGTATCAACCTATGAACCTAAGTGATTTTATGTAGTGTACACCTTTGCTGTAATAAATTGTATTAAAAGTATTAAAATTTATCAATTTAAAAAGTATTAAAAATTATTGGTAATCATGTATTTATATAAGAAGTTTGTTTTAAACAAATTTATTAGTATATTTTAGAGCACTTTAATATGTGACAGAAGAGATGAAAATTTTGTAGGGGACATTTAATGTGATCTAATTGAAGTGTTTTGACTGCTAAATATCATTATGTCAATTATATTTAATGAAAAGTATGTATATTTGGCTGATATCAATTATTCAATTATGCATTGTATAAAATGGAAAACTGCTTTGGTGGAAAAATATTCCTTGAAGGCGAAGCCGAGGTACCGGATACACCAGCAAAGAGGTTTTTGCTATACTTCCTGGTGTGGTGTGTTTTTCGTATTGTGACTTTCTTGTGGTATTTTTTCAAGGGAGCAGAGAAGGGATCGGTTCCAAGGAAGGTGAACACCTCTGATACCTGCATTCTGTAGGTAAGGAAGACATCAGAGCAGAGGGTTCTAACTGCTCTGAGGAAGTATTGGATCCAACTTCATCTGTCTGCTCCAAGGGTTCTGTTGGAGCAAACAGTCGTAGTTTTTTGCTTTGGCTCAGAGGATGACTTCAGCGCCGTAGAAATACATTTTTGCAATCTGTCTGTCTTGTCTGATTTAGAAGCAGAATCTGAACATATAGCCTCAGAAAAGGGAGTTTTTAGCAACCCTTTCAAAATAAGCTTATATTTGTGCTCCATAAACGCCCTCTGATTAAAGCCATGGCATATGGAGCACGACTCTTGGAGGTGAAGAGGCCCCAAGCAATACACAATGTGTGTGTCACTAACGGGCATCTTCTTCCCACATTGTTCACACTTTTTGAAGCAAAAGGCTCCCCTTCCTGCTTTTGTGACACATCAACCAGTAAAGAGGAAATGGAATTAAAGAGAACCACACCTGCAAACACTTCAGACAGCTCTCTAATTTAAAAGGGCACAAACTTCTAAAGGAACGAAAGAAAGTCTCTCTTTTTTTGAAAAATTGTCCAACTAAAACGGACGAGGAAAAAGGGACAAAACGAAAGGGGGGAAGCATCCTCTAACTTAAAATGTTAGACGTCCTCTAACTTAAATGGACACTAATGGAAGAAGTAAAAAGGGAGTTAACACTTGCTCTATAACTACAAAAAGAACAAGGTAAGGAATATTAAAGACATTTAAAAGAAAGAAAGACACCAGACTACAATTAAGTTTAATGATAAGTTATACTATTAAATGTAAAACACTTGGCCCAGAGCTTGCTTGAGAACCTCTTTCTCAGAGTGGCAAATAAGATCTGAGGAAGTTAGGGAGTTGCATTATGGGTAAGGAAGGATGCCCACAAGCTTTGCTGAAGACCTCGAGCTTTTGAAATGGCAGAGATGGATCCAACACATCAGTGAGAATAAGGGCTAGATCAACAGCATCACATCAATAGTTATGTACTTAACATAACTTGGTATCTGTCTTATCATATTTCATTATTCATCACATCTGGGTCTTGGATCCAATCCGGCATTTTACACAGCAGATTCAACGCTAGAGCTCCTCCCACTCCCATAATCCCCTTCTATCATCCAATCCTCAGCTTGAGTTTGCTGACCAAAGAAGGGAATGCATACAGAAAAATAACACCAAAACCACAAAAGGCGGTAGGTCAAGGGCCTGAAAACCCCAGCCTCTCCACAACCACCAGAAAAAAGATGGGGAAGGGGGGGTGGGAAGTGATGAATAATGAAACAGGATAACAGATACCAAGTTATGATAAGTACATAAGTATTAATCCGATGTTATCCATTTCATTATTCATCACGTCTGGGTCAGATTCCTCAGCTACAAAACCCCATTCAGCCCTAATGAAGGAAGTGCCTGAGCACTGTGGAACCAAATGATGCTCTGTTTCTGGAGATCATACGAGCCATAAAGGTGTGAGGAGTAGACCAAGTGGCCCTAGCACAAATCTCATCCAAGGACATTGTGGCAGGGAAGGCCAAAGAAGTAGCCACTGACCTAAGAGAATGCGCCTTAGGAAGGCAAGACAACTCCATGTTCCTCAGAGAGTAAACCACAGAAATACAACTACAGATCCATTTCGAAATACTTAACTTCGAAAGTGCTTGGTCACGTCTCTTCAAAGAAAAAGCCACGAACAACTGTTCAGATTTTCTGAAGGATTTAGTCTGATGTAAACAAAATCTCAGCTGAAGATGTATGGAGGAGCTATTCACCCTTATTAAAGTGATTAGGAAGGAAAACAGGTAATTGGATATTTTGGCTTAGATTTCTTTCAGTAGCTACTTTAGACATAAAGGAGGAGTTAGCAAGCAAAGTTACCCTGTCCTTATGGAAAAGAATATAAGGTAGTTTAGAAGACAAGGTCTACAATTCAGAAACCCTCTTGGTCGAAGTCATGGCTACCAGAAAGGCAGCCTTCAACGAAAGACATTTGAGATCACAAGAATAGACAGGCTCAAGAGAACTTTTGGAGAGAGACTCCAGCATCAATGTCACATCCCAAGGAGGGGCAGGATTTCTGATTGGAGGTTTAAGAAAAAAAGATGCCCCTCAAAGCCCTTACACAACCTCGAGAAAAATGTAGGTCTAGCATTGGTATGAAAATTAGAAATGGCCGCCAACTGCAGTTTGATAGTTGAGAAGCTGGCCACGTCATGAACCAAGGAGGTTACGAACAAAAGAATATCTGGTATGGGAGCTGAAAAAAATTCCAGATTTCATTCCGGTGCCCAAAAAGAAAAACTTTTCCACTTACTGCAGTAGATCTTTTGAGTAAGAGTCTTCTGTGAAGCTAGAATAATTTTTCTGATGGCAGAAGCCAGGCTGGACTGCTTTCCTATGATGGGAAGTGAAGAAAAGTACAGTTTTGTACCTACCATAAATGTAGATGTCCGATAGGAATGCATCTGCAGTCCTTACAAATGGGTTGTCCTGTCGTCAGGCAGCCCTTCGGTCGGCCGGATTCCAAAGTCTGGGTCTGGCCTCGGCTGGTGTCGCACTTCACCCGACGTCATAGCTGCAGTTCTTCAGGTATAAAGGCATCAGCCGACGCCATTTTCCTCTGTTTCTTGCCCCAGATGCCAGGTGCCCTCTTGGAAGGCTAAATTTGGATAAATGACAATGTTTCCAAATAGTAGAGAGCAAAAGTACAGTTTTGTACCTACCATAAATGTAGATGTTCGAGGATTCCATTGCTGCAGTCCTTACTATTGGGTATAGTCCGCATCCAGTCGGCCCGAATACCAGAGTATAAGGCTGACGTCGGTCAGGGCGCATTAGACTGACGTCAGTACGTCAGGGTACTAATGCGCATGACCGGCGTCATATCCTCAGTCTTTTCTTGCCCCAGATGTCAGAAGACCCTAAAAAGACAAGGCCCAAAATACCTGCACCAAAACATGAACAATATATACAAAAATATAAGCAGGTAAATCACCTACACAACCTACCCCTAAACACAGAGGGGAAGGAGGGAGGGTAATTGGACTGCAGCAATGGAATCCTCGAACATCTACATTTATGGTAGGTACAAAACTGTACTTTGTTCTTCGCCGTCCATTGCTGCAGTCCTTACTATTGGGTAGAATCCCAAAGCAGAGGTAAGGGAGGCTGGCAAATCATAAAGAAGCAGGAGCTGACAACATGCCTTGCAAAACAGCTGTGGCAAAACCAGCCCTAGACTTAGAGTAGATAGGAAGGTGATAATGCTTAGAGAAAGTATGCACTGAACTCCAAGTAGCTGCTTCCAAAATATCCTTAGTTGCCACCCCGTAGAAATGCTGTTGAAGTGGCAGTAGCCCTAGTGGAATGAGGCCTAATCCCAGCTGGAACCTCCTTGCCATGATGGGAATAACAAAATGCAATGCAAAAGCCAATCCACCTAGAAATAGTTTGTTTTGACACAGGCTTGCCCTCATGAACTCAAAGCAAAAGAAACAAACAACTGCTGAGACTGCCTAAAATCCTTAGTCCTGCTTAAGTAATAACGCAATTGCCTGTGTACATCTAAAGTATGCAAAATCTTTTCCCCTTTATTTTGGGGATCTGCATAAAAGGTAGGCAAATGAATAGTTTGGTTTAAAGCCACACTAGAAACCACCTTAGGCATAAAGGAAGGATTAGTGCGTAATGATACCCTATCCTTATGGAAAATCAAAAGGGCTCGACTGCCATAAGGGCCTGCAACTCAGACACCCTTCTTGCAGAAGTAATAGCCAACAAAAAAGCAGTCTTCCATGACAAATATTTCAATTCAGCAGTAGCCGCAGGCTCAAAAGGTTGTAGAGTAAGTTTTTCCAACACAAAATTGAGATCCCAAGCAGGAGTAGGAGCTCTACGTGGGGGTCTTATATTCTTAGCCCCTCTAAGAAACTGCTTGAACAAGGGATGCGAAAACAATGGTGGGTCACAATCATAGTGAGCTGAGATTGCTGCAGCATGAATCTTGATGGAAGAGAAGGACAGACCCTTGTCCAGTAACTCAGTAAGATATTGAAGAGCCATACTCAAATTAGGCTCAGAAATCTCCAAATTCTTTGCTTTACTCCAAAATAAAAATCTCTTCCATTTTGCTGCGTACACTTTCCTTGTACTAGGTCTTCTAGCTTCCATAATCACATTTAAAACTTGTTGAGGAAGTTGAGACCTGCTGTGTTTCAACACAGAATATGCCAGGCTGTCAGAGGAAGAGAGGGAAGCTTGACATTGAGCAGATGACCGTCCTGCTGGGATAACAGATGTGGAATCAAAGGTTAAGGCCATGGAGGCTTCTTTACCAGACTCCGTAGTAGAGGGTACCAGTGTTGCCGAGGCCAATCTGGAGCTATCAAAATCATCCTTGGCCTGTCCTGTCTGACCTTTAACAGTACCTTTGGAAGAAGAGGCAGAGGTGAAAAGGCATACAGATGAAGGTGTGTTTAACTGAAAGACAGAGCATCCACTTTCCAAGCTGTGTGATGAAACCCCTTTGTGCAAAACTGTGGCAGCTGGTGGTTTAGTGGAGAAGCGAACAGATCTATGTCTGGAGTTCCCCATGACACTGTCAATTTCTGAAATACATGAAGATCCAGTTTCCACTTGTGGGGATCCATGATTTGTCTGCTTAACACATCTGCGAAGGAGTTCTGTGCTCCTGGCAGAAACCTTGCCTGAAGAGTTAGGTGCAAGCGTAGCGCAGTCTCCAATAAAATCATTGCATGCCTGCATAGAGGATAAGAATGTGTTCCCCCTTGTTTGTTGAAGTACCACATGACAGTTGTGTTGTCTGTTAGAATCAACACCTGCCCTGGAAGAAGTAACTCCTTGAAAGCCAGAAATGCGAACTGGACTGCTAACATCTCCTTTATGTTGATATGTAGATGCTGTAGTCTGGCAGGCCACTTGTCTTGTATCCACTTTACAGTTAGATGAGCTCCCCAAGCAATGTCTGAGGCATCTGTCGGTAAAATCTGACTCGCCTATGGCCGGGTCACAGAGAGTCCCTTGTTTAGGTGACATTCCTGAGCCCACCACAAAAATACTCTTTGAAGGCAAGGTATTATTTGAATGACAGTGTCTAAATCCTGGCAGTGCTGTGTCCATACATTTTGAGATACCATTGTAACTTCCTCATATGCAGTTTGGCATTGGGAAGCACCAGAATACAAGATGCCATGAACCCTAATGCTTGAAGGACTGTCTCTGCAGTCAGCACGGACTGATGAGATAGTTGATGGAAGTAAAGTGACAGACTCTTTTGTTTGTCCGGGGTTAAAAGGCCATCTGGGCTGCTGTATTCAGTCTCACACCCAGAAAGCACATGTCTTGAGAGGGTACTAGACTGGACTTTATTTCGTTCACAGAATACCCTAGGCATCTTAGCACTGCTATAAGATATTCCAGATGCTGTAGAAGGTCTTCCTTTTCTTGAGCCAGAATCAGGCAGTCGTCTAAATAAGGATAGATTTGAAGTCCTTGTAGCCTGAAGTAAGCCATCACTGGAGCCAGAACCTTTGTGAATACTCTGGGCGCAGTAGATAAGCCAAAGGGCAATGCAGAGAACTGATAATGAGAATCTCCAGCTTGAAACCGCAGAAACTTCCTGTAACTTAGCCTGATATGCACATGAAGGTAAGCTTCCTTGAGATCTAAAGTTACCATCCAGTGATCTTTGCCCAACAGGAGTAAAAGCTGTTGTAACGTCAACATCTTGAACTTGGGAATGTCCAGATAAGTGTTGAGGAGAGATAAATCCAAAAGCAGTCTCCACGTGTTCCCCTTCTCTGGTACTAGGAACATGCGAGAATGAAATCCTAGGCCCCTTTTTGACACAGGGACTGGTAGAATGATGTCCAACACCCACCTGTCTTGAGTAATTAAATCCCAATTTCCTTTGAAAAGAGACAGTTGTCCTTCCAAAGGAGCTGCCAGACGAGAATCTACTGGCAGTTGAAAAGGCAAGTCATTGGGTCTGTTTACGAAAGGACTGACCCCTGCCCTCACCAGAAGTCTGAGCAGGTGAACTCCCTGTTCTAGGCCTAAAAGAACCTTGAGCCCTGCCCCTACCACGTCTAGACCTACCCCTAGACTGGGAATCATAAGCAGGATATGTCCACCCCTTAGCAGGCCAATTTCTACTAAACTTCGGTGGCTGTACCTGCAAAAAATCTTGAACAGTTTGCATAGACTTAGCTTTGTCCTCCATTTTCTTCAAAACTGCTTCCACAGGTGAACCAAACAACACATCAGACTGTAAAGGAGCATCCAAAATCCTTGTCTTAACATGCTCAGCCAAATTTTGATCCCTCAACCAGGCATGCCTGCGAAGAACAGAACTAGTGGCAGCCACCCTCGAGGAGGCCTGCACAGCATCAAAACCACATTGCAAAGAATGCTTGCCCACTTGTTCAGACACATAAACTAAATCCAGCAAGTCTTTACAATCAATACCTTCCGCCAAAGCATCCACCTTAGATTTCAATTGTGAAAGGAGATAATTTTGATATTTCAGCATGTGAAACTGACAATTTAACGCTCTCATGGCTAGAGTGGAAGTAGTATACACTTTCTTACCCCACCTATCTAACGCCCTTGCCTCTTTGTCAGTGGGAACAGGATTCTTAACCACAGAGGCCTTAACACCTTTAGGCCCCTGAGAAACAGTTTCTGGGTCCGCCCTAGGACTCTTAAACAAATACTTATGAGCTTCGGGCACCCTATAGTACCTATCAGGTTTAACAGGAGCAGGAGGCAAAGAATCAGGGTTCAGGGAAGCCTCTGCAAAAACATCTTCCACCACATTCAACACAGGCGGTATAGCTAAGGGCCTATGCTGGGGTAAAAACAAGAATTCCCTAAGCCTCTTCCTGGAATCAGAGTAATCCTGGCCTTCCCATTTAAAGTGCTCCCTCATGGAATGCAGAGTCTCTGAAAATGAAAAATCCTCAGGAGGAGAAGCCGAAGGAGTGGCATCATCCACATCAGAATCAGAATAATGAGGATACTCCTGCAAATCTTCCGCAGAAGATTCAGAAGCCCCTGAACCCTGTTCAAAACTGTCAAACTCTGCCATTTTAAGCATATGTTTCTTAGGTACAGAACCCGAAAGGCTAGGAGAAGCCCCTACTGAAGCTGAAGTTGGCCTACCTCTAAAAGAAGTTTTGGCAACAGAAGGAGAGGCTCTAACTACTTTGGGAAGAGAGGGAAGAATAGTTACCTGAGAAGCCCCCTCAGCCTGGCCTGCCTCCTGAGAGGGTACATCCTGTAACAGGAAAGTTTCTGCCTGAGACTCTATAGAAACTCCTGGCAAAACCTCTGGCTCCACTGAGCCATCTAAAGAACCGACGTCTGGGACTGCCGGTTCATCAACCCTAGGCTTCGCTGTTTTGTCCCTGCGCTTCTTGGAAGCGGGCGCCGGAGCATCCGACGGCATTTTATAATTGCAACGCTTCCCAAACACTAATCTGGCACAGTCTAACCTCCTCTTAATAGTGCGTTTGTTAAACCTAGCACAAGAGCGGCAACCAACAACGCCGTGCTCAGGCCCTAAACAAGGTATACACAATGTATGGTAATCCCTATGAGGTATTTGTTTCCCACAAGAAATACAGTTATTCACTTTTTCTGACATCCGGTTAAATACTGAGGCAAGAAAAACAAAATGTTCCCCAACGGGGTACTTAGCCAACTCTGATTCGGTCTGAAACTCCGGTTTCGGAAATATTTCAGAACGCCAACCTGCACTCGCAAAACTGCTTCTGCATCGGACAACGCGGCAAAAAAGACTGAGGATATGACGCCGGTCATGCGCATTAGTACCCTGACGTACTGACGTCAGTCTAATGCGCCCTGACCGACGTCAGCCTTATACTCTGGTATTCGGGCCGACTGGATGCGGACTATACCCAATAGTAAGGACTGCAGCAATGGAAGACGAAGAACATCACAAAAAATAAGCATGTATGTACATATATACAAACAAATACACCATAATAGAACCCCCCCCCAGCTAGCTATAAGATGGGCAAATACCCTAGGAGTACCACAGAGGGGAAGGCGGGTGGGTAAATCCTGACTGCAGATGCATTCCTATCGGACATCTACATTTATGGTAGGTACAAAACTGTACTATGTCCTTCAAGGATGCATCTGCAGTCCTTACAAATGGGTAGAATACCATAGCCAAACTAGGGGAGGAGGAAAGAAAAGATTGTGGTGTAGTTAGGATCCCTTGCAAAACAGCAGTGGCAAAACCTGCTCGGGATCTAGAGTATAAAGGTAAGTTATAATGCTTGGCAAATGTATGCACGGAGGTCCAAGTAGCAGCCTCTATAATGTCCTTGGTAGCCACTCCTTGTAAGAAAGCTGTGGTAGTGGCTGTTTCCCTTGTAGAGTGAGGCCTGATGTTCTCTGGAGTTTTCTTTCCATGGTAGGAATAACAAAATCTAATGCAATTTCCTATCCACTTGGAGATGGTCTGTTTTGAAATTGCTTTTCCTTCCCTTCCTGTTGCATATGCTACCAGTAGCTGGTCAGTATTTCTATTGTCCTTGGTCCTGTCCAGGTAGTAGCGTAACTGTCTATGTACATCCAAGGTATGCAACAGTCTTTCTCCCCTGTTCTGTGGGTTGGGGAAGAATGTAGGTAGGTGGATAGCCTGATTTTAAGATACTCTGGATACCACCTTAGGCATAAAAGTAGGATTTGTTCTCATGGACACTATCTTGATGGAAGATCAGGAAGGGTTGCACTGCCATTAATGCCTGTAGTTCAGATACCCTTCTTGCTGAAGTGATTGCCAGCAGGAAAGCAGTCTTCCATGATAAGTATTGTAATTCTGCTGTTGCTGCTGGTTCGAAAGGGGAAGTGTCAATTTTTCTAGCACAAAGTTCAAGTCCCATGCTGGCAATGGTGGTTTCCTAGGAGGTTTTAGATTTTTAATTCCTCTCAGAAACTGCCTGAGCAGAGGATGCGAGAAGACAGGAGGATCCAAGCTGTATTCTGCTGAAATTGCTGATGCATGTATCTTGATGGAAGAATAGGACAGGCCTGTGTGGAAGAGCTATGCCAAGTATTCCAGGATGTTGGCTATGTTTACCAGTGACACATCTTCTCCCTTTGCAGTATTCCAAATGAGATATCTTTTCCATTTTGCTGCATAATTTTTCCTTGTTGAGGGTCTGCGAGCCTCAAGGATAATGTCTTTAACCCTTTGTGATAAATTTGGGTTAATTGATCTTATGGAATGTTCCAGGCAGTCAGCTGCAGAGTTTTCAGGTTTGGATGCAGGATGTTGTAGTTGTTAACAGCAATGGAACCAGGGGTAGTGTCCATATTTGTTCCCAAGACATGCTCCTTAGTAATGGGTACCAATGTTGCCTTGGCCAGTCTGGAGCTATCAGAATGATCCTTGGACAGTCCTCTTTGATCTTCAATAGCACCTTGTGCATCAAAGGAAGTGGTGGGAATGCATATGCTGTCAGGTTTTTCCAACTGAAAGATAGGGAGTCCACCTTCCAAGCTAGTGGGTGGTACGTCCTTGTGCAGAATTTCTTTAGCTGGTGATTGCGTGGGGATGCAAATAAGTCTATTTCTGGGAGTCCCCATTTTCTTGTAATGGCTTTGAAGATGTCCGGATGCAGCATCCATTCGTGGGCATCCGTGGTAGTCCTGCTTAATATGTCTGCTAGAATGTTTTCTTTTCCTGGTACAAAAATTGCTTGTAACTGAATGTTGTAGCTCAGAGCCACATTCCATAGGTCCAGTGCCATCCGGCATAGAGGGTATGAATGTGTGCCTCCCTGTTTGTTGATGTACCACATAACTGTGGTGTTGTCTGTCCTTATCATCAACTGACCTACTCGGAGAAATGGTCTGAATGTCTGGATTGCCAATTTTACTGCCAGCATTTCCTTTAGATTTATGTGTAGGTGCAGCTGGTCTTGAGTCCATAAGCCTTGTATGCACTTGTCCAGCATGTGGGCCCCCCAACCGAGGTCTGAGGCGTCCGTCGTGATGGTTTGGCTTGGTTGAATGCTGTAGAAGGGCAATCCTGTGTTTGATTGACAGGCCTGAGCCCACCATAGGAACTCTTGCTTCAGGCATGGGATTATTGGAATTTTGGTTTCTAGGCTGTGCTTGTGTTGAGACCATAAATTCTTTAGGTACCACTGTAGCTTTCTCATATGCAGTCTGGCATGAGGGACCAGTATCATGCAGGATGCCATGAAGCCCAAGGCTTGCAGTACTTTTCTTGCTGTTAGATGGTTCTGCTTTGTTAATGCCAAGAAGTAGAGAGGTAGTTGCTCTTGTTTTTCTGCAGTTAGGAATGCCATTTGCTTTGATGTGTCCAGCTCTGCACCGAAAAAGGTTATTCTTTGGGATGGTATCAGCCTTGGCTTTTTTATGTTGACTGTATATCCCAGGGCTTGTAGCAGGTAAATGACTCTTTGCAAGTCTTCTGTTAGCTTGTTTTTGTTGTCCGCTTGTATCAGGCAGTCGTCCAGGTAGGGGTAAATTTGGATTCCTTGAAGCCTGCAATGAGCAATTACTGATGCCAGGCATTTCGTGAACACTCTGGGCGCAGTAGATAAGCCAAAGGGCAATGCTGAGAATTGATAATGCTCTGATCCTGCAAGAAATCTGAGGTATCTTCTGCAATTTGGTCGTATGGGGACGTGCAGGTATGCCTCCTTGAGATCTAGAGTTACCAGCCAAGACTCCTTGCCCAGCATGGGAAGAAGCTGCTGTAGAGTCAGCATTTTGAATTTTGGAACAATGAGGAATGTGTTTAAAGCGGACAGGTCGAGAATAGGCCTCCATTTGTTCTCTTTTCTTGGTACCAGGAAGAGTCTGGAGTAAAATCCCTTTCCTTGCTCCATAGATGGTACCTTTTCCACAGCTCTCATCTTTAATAATTGAGATATTTGTTTTAGAGCTTCTGTCTTTTGATTTGGCGGTAGGTTTGGCATTCCTCTCTTCCCTGGTAGAGTATAGAAGTGGAACCTGTAGCCTTGGTCTATTGTCTGTAAAATCCACTTGTCTGTTGTGATGTAATGCCAGTTTATTGAGAATAAGGCTAGCTTTCCGCCTAAGGGTGCTTCTAGTTGTTCCCTTGTAGGCGGTGCCAGAGCCAAGTCACTGTGATTGTCCTGTTGCAGTGGTGGTGGCTGTGCCTCGCTGGTTGTTACCCTGCCACTGGCGTCCCCTGTAGGCACCCCTGGATTGGTTTCTGCCTCTTGATCGCCTATTCCTGCCTCTCTGTGCTTTAGAGGAGTCTGGAAAGGACCAAGTTTTGGAGGGCCAATTCCTGCTAAACCTTGGAGGTTGGACCTGTAAAAAATCTTTCACTGTTTGTACAGATTTTGCCTTCTCCTCCATCTTCTTCAGTACCTGTTGTGCAGGAGAACCAAATAAATTGGCCTTGTCCATGGGAGCATCTAACAGTTTTGATTTGACATGGTCTGGTAAGGCCTGCTCTTTCAACCATGCATGCCTTCTGATAACTGTACCAGTCATGGCTGATCTAAAGGAAGCCTCCAGTGCATCATAGCCGCATTTTAAAGAATGGTTACTAACTTGCTGAATGTTATGTACCATTTCCTGAACATACTTCTTATCAAAAGGTTCATCAGAGGACAGTTTTTAGTTAACTGGTCAAGCATAAATTCTTGATATTGGATCATATGAAATTGACAGTTCAAGGCCCTAGCTGACAGAGTAGCAGAAGTGTAAACTTTTTTACCCCATCTCTCTAAGGACCTGGATTCCCTTTCAGAGGGAAGGGGATTTTTAGCAGAGGTAGTTGCTACAGCCTTAGGCCCCTGGGAGATAGTCTCGGGATCTGCAAAAGGAGCCTTGTATAAATGGTAATGTGTGTCCGGGACCCTGTAGTACCTATCGGGCTTAGCAGGGGCGGAGGTAATGAATCTGGAGCAGTACAAGCATCATTAAATGCATCATCTACAACAGAAAGAACTGGAGGTATAGCTAAAGGCCTATGTTGTGGTAAATGCAAAAAGGTTCTAAGCCTTTTCCTGGAGTCTGAAAAATCTTGGCCCTGCCACTGAAATTGTTCCCTCATAGCATGCAAGGTTTCCCCAAAGGAAAATTCCTCAGGTGGAGAGGCAGAAGGGATGGACTCTTCAGCATCAGAGTCTTCGTAAGGGGAATAAGGAGCCTCTGGAGGGTCTGTGTTATCTGAATCATCAGAGGAATCATCTGTGGACACTGGCTCAGGAGGCTCTGCTCTAGGCCTCTTCTCTGGGGGTGGATGAGAGGCCCTGTCTGGATGAGGCTGGGATCCCAGAATTAAAGAAATAAGATCCTCTGCCAAGGAAAGCATTTGGGAACTGGAGCTGGGCCTGTGAGAGGGGGTCTCAACAGGCACAGTTTTTGTAGCTTTAGCTGCTTTAGCCCTGGCAAAGGCCTTAATGGACATGGCTGCAGGAGGCCTAGCAGCTCCACGTGCAGGAGTTGAGATATCCAAGGGAATAGTGTCAGATAATTCCTGAGAAACCGCAACCACAGGATGGATTTCAGAAGCCGATTCCACCAGGTTTGAAGAGGCCTCGGTAGAAGGCATGTTTTCGGCTGAAGGAAGAACCGCTTGCTCGGTTTCAGCCGAAACCGAGACACTCGTGGTGGCTTAACAGCGGTTTCGGCCGAAACCGCGGACCGCGAGTGTCGGTCCTTTTCCTTGCGTTTTTTGGATATTTGTGAAGTCGGAGGATCCGACGGCATAATATAAGCAAAATCAGTGCCAAAAAACTGCTCAGCAAATTCCGACAGACGTCTAAGCGTCCGTCGGTTAAAAGAAGCACAGTCTAGACAAGCTGCGACGTCGTGGTCTGGGCCTAAACAAGGTAAGCAGTAAGAGTGGAAATCTTTATGAGGTATTTGTTTCCCACAAGTTAAACAATTATTCACTTTTTCTGACATCGGCTGAGGCAAGAAAGAGTCCCCAACGGGGTACTTAGCTTTTTAGAAGTCTTCGAAGTAGTATTCGGTAGTAGTAATCTCTGGTTCTGACCGACCGGCACTTGCGAACAGCTTCTGCTTCGGGTGCCGCGCGGCAAGAAAGACTGAGGAAAATGGCGTCGGCTGATGCCTTTATACCCGAAGAACTGCAGCTATGACGTCGGGTGAAGTGCGACACCAGCCGAGGCCAGACCCAGACTTTGGAATCCGGCCGACCGAAGGGCTGCCTGACGACAGGACAACCCATTTGTAAGGACTGCAGATGCATCCTTTAAGGACATCCATGCAATCTGGTGAACTGACCGAAGATTGAGCGGTTGTTCTGACGGATGAGAAATGAGATCTGGAACTGGATCAGACTGGAGCAGTCCCTAGGAGAATCAGGGCAAAGTATCTGCTGCATTTGTTGTTCAACAGGGAAGCAAAAAGATCACAGCAAGGCTGATCCCAATGGGCAAAAATCTGAGATACCACTGATTAAGGGACAACTCGTGCGGAGTCAGGAAAGATCTGCTGAGTCTGTCTGCCAAGATGCTGGACTCCCCAGGAATGTGCATTGCAAGGAGAAAGTGACTGGAAGAAATAGCCCATTCCCACACTCTCACTGCCTCTCTGCACAACGGGTACGATTGTGTTCCCCCTTGTTTGTTTAATGACATGTCTGTATGAATCCCTACTGTTCTCAGAGGAAGG
The DNA here is from genome assembly GCF_019279795.1 of Protopterus annectens. Taxonomy (NCBI): domain Eukaryota; kingdom Metazoa; phylum Chordata; order Ceratodontiformes; family Protopteridae; genus Protopterus; species Protopterus annectens. The sequence continues at coordinate 246,845,731 of NC_056743.1, forward strand.
CAACCTTGAAAGGCTTGCAGTGAGAGGAATGCCTCATGTCTAAGATGTTTATGTGTAGTATGGTCTCAGAGGGGAATCACATGTCTTGGACTGTCCTGCCCTGACGTTGACCCCCCCCACCCTACCAGGGAAACATCCGTGGTCACAGTGGCTGTGGGCAGGGGAAGAGAAAATGGCTTGTCCTAAAGGAGATCCTCTGAATGAAGCCACCACTGTAGGTGCTGTCTGCAGACAGCAGTAAAAGGAATAGGCATGGACATTGGATGAGAGAGAATAGACCATTGCACCGCCAGCGTTCACTGGAGCACCTGCAAGTGGTCTCGCTAGAGGGGCAAGGAAAATAGGCACAGACATGCACCCCAGTGCTCTTAGAATGAGATGTTTCTGGAGTGATGGAAACTCCAAGATGGCCCTGACCTGCTGCCTGATCAAGTCTGCTCTGTGGGGAGGAAATAATGCAACCTCTGACTGTGTTGAGATACGTCCCAATGAACTTTAGGGCTTGAACTGGAGACAGCTTTGACTTCGCCAAGATAAGAGTAACCACTAGCTTTTCGAAAGTGTGCAAGTAGTACTGAGTGATGAAAACCGGCTGATGGCCTGTGGGTGATGTGAGGAACCAATCACCCAGGTACAGAAAGACTTGAAATCCCTGAAGTCTCAGGTGAGCCGCTATTGACTGCTAATTATCTGGCGAACACACTGGGGGCTGTGAGGAGTCCAAATGGTAGGTCATTGATCTGAAACTGCAGGTGCCTCCTGGAGCACCTTTCTATCTTGATATCATAGTAGGCGTCCCGGAGGTCTATACAGCACATCCATTAGTACTTCGGCAGTAGGGGCAGAATGCATTGAACAGTGACCATTCAGAACTTTGACTTCTTGACCAACAAATTCAGCTTGCAGAGGTCCAAAACTGGACATAGGCCCCCCTGCCTTTTTTGGCACCAAGAAGAAGTGTAAAGAAGTTCCGTATCCTCTCTGACCTGCAAGGACCCTCCTGGATGGCTCTTTTTTTCTTGAAGTGCCCGAACTTCTAGTTGGGCCAGTTCTCTCTGACCAGGTGGCATGTCAGGGAGAACCTTGGAACTATCTTTCCCCTCACATCCGAACCACCTAGCACCTCTCCAATTTTAAATCATTACTCCATTCTTATCTTTCTTCTATTTGGGAGTGCTCCAGCTTTCACTCCTCCTAACCTCCTCCTACACCCCCCACCCCCACCCACATTCTTCTACCTCCTCTCTCAATAACTACCTAATACTAACCTTCCTGTTTTCCTTCTCTCTCATCTTTTCCTTCTCCCTTTTACACTTATAGTACTGGCACCCGTTTCCTACACAAAACAGAGTGCTTTATCTCTTGAGGGTTTAACATCCATTATGATGGCACATTACACAAATGCTTTCACTACTTCTCTCTCTGAATAAACATAATTATTTTATTTACATGTTGCAGATTTTATGTTTGTAAAAGTTTCTGTTAATACCTTGCAGATTTTTCTGTTGCTAAGTTTATGCTTGAAAAAACTTTGGTTAATACAGTGCAGATTTTTGCTGTTGCAATATCCTGTTTTAATGCTGCAAATTTTATGCTTGTAAAAAATGTGTTAATACTTTGCAGATTTATGCTGTTACTAAGTTTATGCTTGAGAAAACTTTGGTTAATACCGTGCAAATTTTTGCTTCTGCCCAGATTCCTACATGATACTGCCACCTAGATGCGCTGTACTTTTTTGTAAGTCTTGCAATATATACCTACTTCCAAATGCCTCATGTTCATGTTCAGATATTACTTCTACTGCTAGACTAGGAATCTCCTAATCATGTCAGGAGTTCTGCTCATGCTTTTTAACTGTAAATACTGTAAATATAGACATGTCTTCTTAGCATGTTGATCTTCAGTTATTGTACTACCATTGTAAATTCTGTGATCTTCTGACTGTCATATGTTTGTTTGAATCTTCTGTCTTTTTACCGCACATGTTAACATATTACCATATGTATTCATATTAAATTTCTTGGAGCTTTTCGCCCCAGGACTCGACACCTGCTGTCTAGTCAGACTTTATCCTGGTAACACAAATGTTAAATGGATAAAAAAATAAATAAATATCCTGTCTTTTTCTTGTATTTAATTATTATTAATTCTTGATCTTTGTTTTTGTATGCATGTACTTGGAGCTTTTCTTCCCAGGACTCCACTGAAAAAGGGCACATCTCGGCCCAATGGAATACCCTGGTTAACAAACTGAAAAAAAAAAAAAAAACTGATGATGGTTGGGTAAAGGGAATGTATTAAGCCATGGATACAACCTTGAGCACCCAACGATAATTTCTTATGGACACCCAAGCACTTGGGTGCAATGAAAAATTCTTCCCGACTGCCTCCAGGGTAGGACAGCTGAGCAACACCTCAGGGGCCCTGAAAGGGCTTCTCAGAGTAGGATCCCCTGGAGCCCTGATTTTGCAGACTCCCGCTGCCCCTAGGGCAGCATCTACCACTAAATCCCCTTCCCCTGCCTCTGGAAGAGGAATCCTCTGGAGCATCCTGGAAGGAACCATGCAACTTACAGAACCAGAGTTTCTCGCTTCCCCATTCGTTTCTGGAAAAGGACCTTTGGGGAGTAGAAAATTTGATCCAGACTGCTAACAGTGTCTTGCCCTCCTGTTCACTGCAAGATGAGGTTTTGTTGACAGATGGTCCAAAAAGTGAGGAACCATCGAAAGAGGCATTAGTAAAGGACACTTTGACTGGTTCCATGAACCTGCATAACCGCATCCAGGCATGACGCCTGATGGCAATGCCCACAGAAGCCACTTGAGAGGCACCCTCCACTGCGATGGAAATTAACCTCAATGAGGAAATGGCAATGGAAGAAAGAGTGGTGAGCTTGGAAGACACCTTCTTGAGGTCCTCCGCCAGCATCAGCTCTGAAAGAGACTTTGTTAGCTTTGAGACCAGATCTCTCTGGAGGCAGGTGAAATGTGCTAATAGTTAAGGATTCTTAGGCCAAAAGTGGCTAAAGTGTACACAAGCTTCCCATGTCAATCAAATTGCCCAGGACTCACAGTTTGAAGGATGGACATTGAAACTGTTCCACCAGCTCTTTTTTGTGGCTGCAGCAACCACGACAGCATTGACTTGCACTCCCTTTCTCCAGTGTGCCCTGTCTGCGAGGGGGCTCAAAAACTTATATGCTTTTTTGGGAATCGGTTCCACATTGTCAGGTTCCCACCACATCCTGCATGCAATAAGATCAAAAACACAAATTCATCTGTAAGACAGGGGTTGGGGAGACCAACTGCTTTTCTGCTTCAACAGCTCCTAAAATGTCCCCAAAGGAGACATCAATCCAGCAGATGTCTTTTGGATCCATCTCCTTCATCAAAATCTGGGTCCTCCGTAAGGGACTCCATAGTGGAGTCAAAATGCCTCCTCTTGCACAGTCTCTTCAGAGGAGTCTCTTCTGTAAGGGGCTCAGGAGAGTACTCAGAAAAGAGGGGAACCCCAAGGGTTCTTGGCACCTGAAAGCGATCCTGTGAGGGCCAAGCTTGGACAGGATGAATGGGTTCAGGACACAATGCAGTGACAGACTGGGGTGCTCCCTGCAGGAGGGAGGATGCTGCTTCTGACTTGGAGAAGGTCCACTCTATCACCCAAAAGGCTGAAGGACTTGAAGAAATACTGTCCCTCGAGGAAACACCATCCCTGTCCCCTGTAGCCGAAACCCCAAGGGAAGGGGGAGAAGAGCCTGCACCCAGGTCCCCGGCCCCTCAGACAGTACCGTACCGGAGCTGTCGAAGGCCAAATGTCCCCAAGGGAAGGGACTGATCTGTAAAGCCTAGACCAGAACCCCTCGCCAGGGACCCAGCGCTGACCTCTCAGGACCGAGGAAGAAGCGACAGCAACCGACGCTGGACCAAGACTTTGGATCTCAGGCCAACTGCAGGACTGCCTGATGGCAGAATAACCCAAGTGTAATGACTGCAGCAGTGTAACATGATGAACATCAGGAAAAAATAGACATTCACGGATCCCTGATGCCTCCCTACGGAAAACCAGGACTTGGGATTCCGAAATCGCAGGAATCAAAACAGAAGTCAATTGCGAAGCTGGGGACCTCCCTGAGCCCGAGCGAGCTGGGGACGCAAAAAGACCCATCTCTGTCTGGGCCTTAAGAAAACTCCTCAGCATCCTGTCCATGTCTGAAGGTAAGATGCTTCGGGATGATCTGGATGAGGCTGAAGAATGAGTCGACGTGGAAGGGGAAGCCTACTGGGGGTACCACCACTCTGTGGCGTTCCTGATCCGGGGAATGACTCCTGTGTCTAGGATCTGAATACTTTGGATTCCTAGGAGATCTGACTTGAGAGCCCAAAACAACCATCTCCAGATCAGATAAACATGTCGGATCCAAGTCTTGCAAAACAGCCAGCCTCAGATCCAAGGAAGCTAACAGAGCTGAGGGAACAGAGATGGGATCCTAATGTCTCGGGAGGAAGCTTCAACACTGGAAGATGGGTCCTGAGCCTTTGGATCCAAACCTTCAGAGGACTACTTCTAATCTGGAGGGCTGGTATCAGAGATCTTCGGCTGTTTTTGAGCATCCAGAGGAGAAGCCCCCAGAGAGGCAGAGGAGGCTTTCCTCAGAGTCTTTGCGGGCCGCTGGAAAAGGGGGAGCCCAAAAAAAGGGATGCCCTTGTGCCATGCCCTTGAGAAGGAGTTTGTTCCCGAGATCCGCCAACGCCTGTGGAGTGAATGCAGTGCAGACTGAACATTCAGCTTCAAGTTGGTCAGATCCTAGACAATACACACATTTCTTATGGGCATCAGAATTTGGCATCTTCTGCCCACAAGAACACCATTTAAATCAGATAGGCTTGTCTAACATACCTACCAACAAAGCACATGCACCCAACACCAATTATAAAAGAAAGCAACAAGCAAGTCCTGACAAAGGGCAGACCAACACATATACACAACTAAAAATAAATTAGCCACAAACAAATCAAAAAGACCCCATAAAAACCTTGACCAAGGGGGAGTGTTATGGGAAAAAAGGTGCCAAATGCTGAAAGGGGAAAAAAGGCAAAGGAAACAAAAAGCTCAACTCTGAACGCGAGCTTGACAGTGAATGGAGGAAAGAAAGGAAACTAGCAAAATTAAGAAAAACACACAACTGCAGAGAAAAATTCAGGGAAAGGCTTAACCCAAGCTGCGAGCCACAAATCATGTCTGTAGCTGAACGCATCAAATGAGATCCGAGGATTACATGGTAGAAGGGGATTATGGAAGTAGGATGAGCTAGAGCCTTGAATCTGCTCTGTAAAGTGCCAGATTGGATCAGACAATGGATCCAAGATCCAGACGTGATGAATGATGAAATGGAAATAAGATTCAAAACTATACCCTTGAGAACAGGAAGTAGCTCATGAACAGCTCAGAACCTTAATCCTGCATACTTGTTTGCCAGAGACACTTTTCACGGAGGATTAGGAGCATTGCCTAGTAACCAGACTTAATCAAACTTGCACAAAAGGCAAATTAGAGAGGTTAAGAATATCAAACCCTGGTCTAAAGGATGAGTGTTTTTAGCAACTCATAACCTTAATCCTTGGAAATGAATAACCAAAAAAAAGGAATTCACCATGATCAGAACAGGTAATTTCTTAATGATGCATTCCCAACAAAAGTAGGTATATCACACAATATTTCTGCTTTCAAATATCAAAGAACATTTCAAGACCTACTATGGATGTTAGCACAGAAATTATAAACTTAGTAGGCAACTGCACACTCCAAATTCTTGGGCCCACAAGCCTGCTATTCCATAGGAAAAGAGGTAATATTGACAACTAGGACATTGTTGCTCATTATTTGCCTCTAGAAAAAACATTCCGTAGATAACAATTAAAGAATCTGCAAAATCTATACTCAAGGCAGCCAGGAGAAATTACCAACAGGATTAACTGCAGTAGCTATTCATCATGCAAGACAATTTTATGCAAGAGTAAAGATGTTAAAACTACAAATCATGGCACATTAGCTCTGAGACAATAGCAGTGCAAGGCAATCAAACACACAATCTATATTTCACCACAAGTGAAGCAGCTACACTTAACAAATCGAATAAACTCATTTAACCAGCCATACTTTCTGCAACACTAGACAGAACAAACTACAGAAGCATCAGAAATGCAGCAGCCCAACCTTCTGAGACCATATCATACTGTACATAAAGACAAGGTCACTGGAGCGTATTTTTTCTCCTAGTACCTGATCAAAGTCAATGACACATCTCTACATATCAGAAAAGACTAAGGAAACACACTAATGAAATGGGCTAATGAACTTTTTCTCTACAATCTCCCTGCCATTGCGGTTTACACAGACCAGCCCTGCTAACCACTCTGAAGTACCAAACACACAAGATGTAGTAGATTGCTATAGCACCGCCTCACCAATTAATCTAATTTTATTCATCTCTAGATCATTTCATTCCAAATCCCTGTTCTGAGCAAGTTTTTAATGGGACTCTTCAGAATGTGTAAAGTTTTTACATTGTACAGCATTGTCTAGATGATGAACTTAATAAAATGGAACTGACAAGTATTGTAACTTAGGCAGTAAATTATGGAATTATGTACGTTTCTAACTACTTCCTGGGCGTTTACAGAAAGCTGTGCAACATTACTAACTTTGCTACCATTCATTTGGTATAATTTGTGTACAACTTTGACTGTGGCTAAAATGGGTGCCTTTTGGAACAGGCCATCATCTTGGTCAACAAGCTTGAAATAAACACTCTGACGTTAAAAACATTTAGCAGCAAGACTACAAACTCTGGACTGTGTGCTACTAAGGTCTAGAGTTTTGTTTTACTTTCAAGAAATACATAAATTATCCTCTCAATGGCTTGACTGCAACTGCATCTGATCCTTTACTTTCCCCTCCCTCCAGTACTTTTTACTTGTACTTCTTTTAATAAACCAATATCACCCACCCACACTGTATACATATGCAAGTGCATACACACACATTCGAGAAACTTTTTGGCAATCAATGGGACTGGTCCCATGGCTCTCCTTCCTGCAGCCAAATAATCCATCTATTCTTCCACTGGGACACAAACACTCTGGCAGGTCAGTAGCAATACTGTGACTATCCCAACCCATGGCAGTCTTGCAAGTTTCATTTTAACTGCATGTGGAGGAGCATGAGCACCTTTCTTCATGTGCATCCTCCACCAGAGGCTCATCACAGTACAGCTATACACAAGCATTCCTGCAAGTGTCATCCGTACAGTGAGTCAAATTGACCCCCTCCACCCCACGGTGGGTGAGTGAGCATTGGCCACTCATTCTGCTTCTTCAACACTCAGACCACTGGTCATCTGAGTGCAGTCAGGAATTCATCCCTCTACACCATTAAGCTGGGTATATCAGAAATGAAGCCCTGACTACAACCATTTTTCAGACTTCTTGCCAAGTGCTGTCAAAGGCAGTAAAACAGGTGTTAAAGCTTTTTCTTATCTGGGAACCAACAACTGCCATAACCTCTGACAGGGTGGATCAACAAGTAATTTCCGAAAAGAAGCCAGTGGTATCTGTAACATGATGCTCTCATATGATCATACCCAAAAACAGCTGCTGCTACCCCCTAAGCCACCTGCTGCCATACTAAATCACTATGCACAAACAGCCCAGTTAACAGTTATAGCTGCACAGTGCTACAAAGCTGAAACGCATGCTACAGCCAATGAGGTATCTGGGACAGAGTACCGTACATCATGTCATCAAATGAGAAAATAAATGGTACTTCCCCATGCCAACAGGACAGTGGCAACACCACAAAACAGTTAAAAGGACAATAGAGACTACTCCAAAGTACAGCCATTAAGAGATTGACAAGCACAGTTTTCTGCAGCCAGTGGGGCAATAGGTATTGCACAATGCTGACAATGTGAGGGTAATATAATCCACTGACAGGGCAGATCACAGTATACATCTATCAACCAACAGCATGCAGCTGACATGTGAACATAACATCCACCGATGGTCCCCTACTGGCCTTAAAAAGAAGGGTACAAAAAAAAAAAAAGTGAAAACAGACATTCTGCATTTCTAATTATAACTGAAGCAGACAACTACATCATGCAAGTACAGTTGTCTGTCCCTGTATCTAAAATCTCCAACAACCATTTCTTTGCAAACTTTGCAGGATATGCAAGGGACATCGTGGTCAAATTCTGTAAACAGTTAACTGGGAAAAATCTCTCCCACACCTAAAACACACTTATTAAAATTGAAAAATGTCACCTACTGAACCAATCCAACAGTGTGGCAAGTAGGCCGCTTGCCTGTGCAAACAAGATCTAACAAATGGCTGCGTACTGGAGGGTCCAGACATGCGACACAGACATGAACAGCATCAAAACACCACTTTTGTCTATCAGACACAGTGTCCATTCAAGCACTGGTGCAATATCTAGGGGAACCCATTGAGGCAAAACGGGCCATAACGTCACAGCAGGACTTACCTAAAAATGTGTGCAGCTGCACTCATGCCACTGCATGTATGTAACACTAGGGTTGGAAAGGGAAAAGCATAAATCAAAGAGTCTAGCCACCCACTCCTTGCCCCCTTTCAGGGACCAAAGAACTAAGCTGATCAAATGACCAGGACAGAAACCAAAAAAAAATTTAAATCAGGAAAAAAAATCTTTGCTTTCTAGTGATGCAGACAGAGCAAGACTGGAATTGTGCCTACAGACAGAGCAAGACTGGAATTGTGGCTACATCAGCAGGCTACAGAAACATTTAACAGTGTATCTTTAGCACATTTATTGTCAACTAAGTATCCTTAAGTCTTCAAAATAATTGACAGTTTCTTGAAAAAATAAAATTCTGGATGGATCTCAAATCAGTGGTAGCACACAGCAAACTAAAATCCTACATTAATTGTCACCCAGGTAATCAGACTTTCCATTCCAACATCAGTGAACTGGGCTTCACACAGTCATAAGTGGATTGGGCAATACTGTGCAAGGGGTAAGAGGAACTATGGGAATACAGCAAGCCCAATTAGCAATCACCACATACCTCAAACCTGCACAGCTGATACGTGCAAGTGCAACCAGGAAAGCAGAAAAATGGATGGCTGTATGCTTTCATAGCTGATGGTGTTACTGTACCTACCAAACTTTGTTTACCCTACTCCCCACTGCCAGATATCCTCATACCCCTGCAAACTGTTCCGTCTCGTGAAGAGGATTCAGTCAGCAAGGCTACATTATCACAAAACTGAATTTTTACACCTAGAGAATAAATCACACAAATTTGCGGTGTGGAAGTCTCAGCATCTGGAGGGAAAGGAAAGCAGGCACTAACTGGCCTAACAGTACAGCTCACAAAATTATAGCAATATGTCAGTCTAGAGAGACTAAAATTATAACAAAGTTTAAATAAATTACTCTAAAACCCCAAGTGGCTGGCAACTCAAGTACAAGACAAGAAAAAAAGAAGTTAAGTAAAGACCATAATGTTCCATGTTTATTGTCCTTAATCTCGCCTTCCTTCTTTCTGCTTAGGTTCGGAGACAATCCTCCGCTCTGACTCGACCGCAGTCTAAAGCTCGAGAGCTTCCACTGGCTTCAGGCTAGACACTATCCCAACATGCCTAGCGAGAGTTACCTAGATCTCGTTTGTGATAACCCATAACATGACGATAATGTGCAAATATAGACATGTATATAAATTCTACATACATGTGTGTGTGTGTGTGTGTGTGTGTGTGTGTATGTATATATATATATATATATATATATATATATATATATATATATATATATATATATACACATACAA